>NC_141628.1:31498601-31800267 GCF_047967505.1 Dipteris shenzhenensis | reverse complement strand
GTGTTTAGGTCTGTTAATTAGCAAGAGCTCCCCAAGAGCTCTTTCATGGGATTCTAATTGATACCAAATTTAAAAGAGAGAGAGAGAGAGAGAGAGAGAGAGAGTGCAGGAAGTACATGTTTAGCGGTTGTGTATGAGTGAGAGAATTAGTGGTAAATCTAAAGGAAAAAACAAAATATAATGCTTAATTAGATAATTGTTTTCTCTTTTAAAAAATTGTGGGAAAACATCCAATCAAAAGTTTTAAAAATAATGTCCCGCATAGTCATTCCTCGCCAACAAAAGGCCAGGCGGATGTCCTTTTTTCTTGAAACTTTTTTGGGGCAATGGCCTTCCATGGCCGCGAGATCCTTTCCTCCAAAAACATTTTGAAAAACAATGGCCTAGAGGCCCCAAGTGCGAGCAAGTCCAAATTTGGGGCAGATGACAACGGCCTAAATTTGTACCTACTCAAACTTGGGGCCATCGGGCCATTTGTTTTCAAAATGTTTTTGGGGGAATGGATCTCCTAGGCCCCAAGAGGCATTCCCTCAAAATAATTTGAAAAAAAATGATGTGGAGGCCCCATGTGTGAGCTAGTGCACATTTGGGCCAATGCTGGGAAAAAGAAGCCCTGCTTGGAGGCCTGTGTCTCCCCAATGGTGTGGAATCTAGGAAAAATCAATAGTACAACTATCAACTATCTTTTGATTCCCTACAACTTTCGTCATCATCACTTTCTTTTAAAATCCATCATCTTAGGCGTCAAATCTACATTTCAGAATTGGGCACAAAATCCAAGTACAAAAAACAATCCAAAGTGCTTTTTCCTTATCTTTGGGCCATTATTTTCCCATCCAAATGATTGAATCATGTAAATTACAAAGTATCAAAATTGTAGCATGATAAAACACCTACAAATCTCTCATACAAAATTTTCCCAAAATAAATCATCTTCCCATATACGTATTCCCTTTCAAAAATGAACACTGTCAATATTCTGATGACATATATCAAACCTGTGAACACAAAACATGGAATCAAAAATATAGTGTAGTGATCTATGGCCCCACAATGGGTATTCAAAAAATGACCACATATTATTCTCTTTAAGATTGATCTACCATTTCAATTCATAGTTTATGTATATCCCATGTGCCTCCCTTTCACTTTTGCATGCCTGGGTATTCACAAAATTCTCTTATCTAATTGAATCAAAAGTAGTATAGTTTCAAAGAACATATATCCATATTGTTTAAAAAATGGTAAGTGTTATACTTAGTCAAAGGATGCATAGCCATTGTACATGGAGGCTTCTATCTAAAAAACCTTACTGTCATTTCAATTATCATCCAAAGAACATTTTCTAATGGTCTCCTCACCAATTTTGCATTCTTTGTAAGTAAATAATGGGGATGACAATTTGAGATCATGAATAATTGCTTTCAAATGTAATTTAAATTTCAACTCTTAATTAATAATGAATATTATTATGGCCATACATACTTCTATGTCCTTTAAATTAATGTCAGATTCTAAAGAAATCCATGCTCCATCATTCACTTCCAAGACCTACATCTATATCTCATCTATAAGATCCCATAGACAACCTAGTACCTAAGAACTAGTCTCACCCATGCACAACCTAATAGAAGTCATCAATAAGATCCCATAGACAATCTAGTACCTAAGAACTACTCTCACCCATAGACAGCCTAGTACCTAAGAACTACTCTCACCCATGCACAACCTAGTACAAGTCATCAATAATTCACATCTACAAGATCCCATGGACAATCTAGTACCTAAGAACTACTCGCACCCATAGACAACCTCAACCTAGTGCCTCAGAACTACTACCTGTAAAGCATTAAGTAAGCTTAGAATCCTACAGCCTGACATTGAGCAAACATTTTGTGGGGGTTAAAGGTCACTATGCCTTTACCCCGATTATGTACAATACTTAAACACATATATAAATGAATGAAAAAGAAGATTAGGTTATTCTGCACCCACCAAAACTTGTATGGCTCTCTGTTTCTCTCTGTCCCTCTTCCGTTCTTGCTTCCGTTAGGAGCACTCTCAACTGGTATCAGAGCTCGGGTGATCTAGCTGAGCGTGCGTGAATGCTTGAAGCTCAGCAGCTCTATGGGAGGAAGGAGAAGCTCTGTGGAAAGCTTTGTGGGTGACTTTACTTACATCCAAGTGTGTAGAGACCTTGGAGGAACCTTGGAAAAGTCACTTTGGTTTTGCGAAGTGGTTTTGAGAGCCTGTTAAGTGTTTTCAAAGAAAAAGTCATTTTTTGAGCTTTTCCTTGTTCCGTTCGATGACAGAGACTCCGTATTGACTTGTAGAGGCAACTATTGCTTGCTTTTGGTGTCCACTTCACTTCAGGAGCTTGGGAATACCTTCATTCTTGAATCTGGGATCATTTCATTGGATTTCTGACTCACTGTGTCAGTTTCTACGTTTTTCTGCCCGGGTGTTGGAACTCAAGTTTGGAGCAACCATTTGCAAATCTGTCAGTTCCGGTGGACTTAGGAGGTCCTAAAACTTCTATGTTGCTCATCATTTGCACTTCGGTGGAGTTTACAAACAGCTCTATTTCCAAAAACGTTTTTCAGTCCGTGTGTTGGACCTAGTGATTGAGACCACGGTTTCCAAAACCATCTATCCCATTGCGTTCCGAATGCCCAAAAACCCCTACCTATGAGTTCTTACGTGATTCGGTGGAGGATTTTCAGAGTGATAGATCTCTGTGTATTCGATTTCGTCTCTCTGTTATGCATTTTTCATTCTAAGGTTTTGAAACCTTAGATTTATGCCACATGGCAGTGGATAAGTGTTGACTCCCATTTCTCACTCATCGGTTGGGATTTTGGAGCTCCAACAGAAGAGAGATATTTGCAGATTTTCTTGCTAAGTCCGATTATGCAATGGCACCCATGTTTTGAGGCATCTCAGGTTCTATTTTCAATAGCGGTCATTACCGTGGGACTGATTTCTTGAGCATACCTTATGCAGATCACTCTAGTTGCAGCTTGAGCAGTGTGCGCTCATTCGTGGTGTACATTGGGTTGCAGTGGATGATTTATAGGCCATTTGGATGCATTGCGGTCCTTATTGGATGCACTGATAGGCCCAAATTGCCTTGTGGGATGTTATTTTTATGGACGCTTTGCACATGGATGCTATTTTATGCTGAGGGATAGCTTTAACACATTGCAGGTGATGCACTGATAGTGCTATGCTCTCTTGGATGAGATATTATTAATGCATATGCCAGTGGACGGTGTTTATGCTTGAGTCATTTGGCACTTATTGGCATTTTGGATTGCCATTGCAGTTGGCATTTTCTTTTGGGCCAGGTTTGCTCATATGGATGCATAGTATATGCACATGAGTCAGATGCTTTGAGACATGAGTTTTGGTGACATTTCACTCTATTGTGGCATACACATTTGGGTGCACCTGGTATTTGGTGTGATTCTCTCTTGTAGGCACTAGCATTTGGGATTTTTGCTTCATTTGCATCATGGCATCTTCTTCCATGTCTGAAAAGGAGTTTTTTAGCATTAAAAAGTTTGATGGGACAAACTTTTCTTTGTGGAAAGAACAAATAAGGGATGTGCTTATTCAAAAGAAGCAGATTAAACCCTTGGCAGGGATTGAAGCTAAGCCTGCAAATATGTCTGAGGATGATTGAAATGAGTTGGATGCATTAGCAAAATCTACTATTAGACTTCATCTTGCAGAGTCAGTTTATTTCACAGTAGTAAATGAGCAGACTACGGAAGATTTGTGGAAGAAACTATGTGCCACTTATGAAAAGGAAACTGCCTCTAATAAAGTTTACCTCATAAAGAGGTTGTTTGAGCTGCAGATGAAGGAAGGGGTCTCCATTGCTTCTCACTGAATGAATTCAATATTATTTTCAGCCAGCTTCAGGCTTAGAAGATGAATTTTGATGCGGAGACTAAGGCAATATTTCTCTTATGTTCATTGCCATCCTCATGGGATACCTTCTGTATAGCTGTCAGTAACTCTGCATCTGGTGGAGTACTAAAATTTGATGATGTTGTGGGTAGCTTGTTGGCCGAGGAGATTAGATGGAAGTCTATGGACGGCAACAAGAAGGATGCAGCCTTAAATGTGCAAAGGGGCAGATCACAGTTCAGGGGGAAGTCCCAAGAAAGAGGGAAGTCTCGTAGCAAATCCAGGGCATGGAACATTGAGTGTTACCACTGTGGCAAGAAGGGCCATATGAAAAAGGATTGCTACAAGCTGAAAAGAGAGCAAAAGGATAAGAAAAAGAATGCAAATTGGGGTGCAAATCAAAAGGAAGAGAGTCCAAGGGAGGACAAAGGAAAAGTGAAGATCAAGGAGATCAATGCAGTCACACATGATAGTGACAATGACGTTCTCTTCATGTCTAGTTTATCAGCAGAGTTGCTTACCACTTCAGATGATGCATATTCCCAGGATTGGATTTTGAATTCTGGTGCTTCATTCCATGTTACTCCCCATAGGGAATGGTTCTCCACTTATGACAGTGGAAAGATAGGTTGTGTGCATCTTGGAAATGACTATGCATGTGACATAGTGGGAGTAGGTGACATAAAGTTTTCTTTTGCAAATGGGTCTATATTTACTTTGAAACATGTGAGACATGTGCATAAGTTGACCAAGAGTCTTATTTCAGTGGGTCAGCTAGATGATGCTGGTTTTCCCACCATTTTTGGCTTTCAGAGTTGGAAAATTCAGAAGGGCTCTATGATTTTGGCCAGGGGTGCCAAGTGTAGGACTTTGTATCCCTTACATGTATCAGGGGTATTTGATCATGTTGTTGCAATAACCGAGCAGCCAAGCACTTCTTTGTGGCATTGCAGGTTGGGGCACATGAGCCAAAATGGAATGAAACTCTTATGCCATTTGGGTTATGTACCGCATTTGAGTTTCTCTGATTTTGAATTTTGTGAGCACTGTCTCTATGGGAAGCAGACTAAATCAGCCCATAAAAGAAGGGGAAAGAAAGAGTTTGAAAAGCTTGATTTGGTGCATTCAGACGTATGTGGTCCCATGCCTACACGATCATTAGGCGAGGCTGAATACTATGTGACATTCATTGATGATGCAACTAGGAAAGTGTGGGCTTATGCTATAGCTCGGAAGAGTGATGTGTTCCAGGTATTTCAGAAATGGCTGGCCTTGGTTGAGAATCAGTCAGGTAGAACGCTTAAATGCCTACGGACTGACAATGGTGGAGAGTATCTCTCTCATGACTTTCAGCATTTCTATGATACACATGGGATTAAGAGAGAGCTCACGTCCCCTCATTCTCCAAAGCAAAATCCAGTTGCAGAAAAGATGAACCGTACCATTCAAGAAAGGTTGCAATGCATGCTTTCCAATGCAAGTCTTTCTGATGGTTTTTGGGTTGAGGCAATGAAGACTGCAGTGCATGTGATTAATAGATCACCTAGTAAGAGTTTGGATGGTGGTATTCCTGAAGAGGCATGGAGTGGCAAGAAGCCCTCTTACTCTCATTTGCGTATATTTGGGTGTGAGGCATATGCACATGTGCCAAAAGAGCTTCGAAAGAAGCTAGATCCTAAGTCTAGGAAATGCATCTTTCTGGGTTATGGTGAAAGTGGAGAGATGGGCTATCGTCTCTAGGATCCAGAAGCAAAGAAGATCATACGCAGCCATGATGTAGTCTTCAATGAGAAGAAGATGCATAAGGCACCCATGAGGGATGTGGAAATGAGGAGAATCACTTTCCAGAATGTGAATCCACCTGCATATGTTGATAGACAACAAGCCGTCCATGCACCAAATGTGCAAGAAATGGTACCACCAAGTACTCCCATAGGTATACAATCAAGGGTAGATGATGGATCATCTATTGGTGGAAATGATGAGCCAAATGTGGCTGATATGCAAGTGGGACAACAAGCTGAAATGCCCTTGAGAAGATCATCTAGAGTGTCTAGACCACCTGATAGGTTTGTTCCAGGGGTAGACTATGTGATGCTTAATGATTGTGGGGAGCTTCTTGCTACAGAGAGGCTATGATGCATGAGGATCAACGCAAGTGGGAGTATGCTATGCAATCAGAGATGAGTTCACTTATGAAGAATAAGACTTGGGACTTGGTTTCTTTGCCATATGGAAAGAAAGCATTGCCATGTAAATGGGTCTACAAAATGAAGGTCACAGGTGATGATGTGCCTAGGTACAAGGCCCGTTTGGTCGCTAAAGGGTTCAAGCAAGAGAAGGGTGTGGACTTTGATGAGATATTCTCTCCGGTTGTGAAGATGACCACACTTAGATGCATGCTTGGACTAGTGGCATCAGAGGATATGGAGCTTATGCAGATGGATGTCAAGACAGCTTTCTTGCATGGGGATTTGCATGAGGAAATTTACATGGTGCAGCCGGAAGGCTTTGAAGAAAAGGGCAAAGAGAATTTAGTTTGCAAGCTGAAGAAGAGTCTCTATGGTCTTAAGCAAGTGCCTAAAGAATGGTATCAGAATTTTGATGCTTTCATTCGGTCCCAGGGTTTTAGAAGGAGTGAAATTGATCACTGCCTCTACACTAAAAGGGCTAAGGATAATAGCCTGATAATCTTGGCACTATATGTGGATGATATGCTATTGGCTAGCAAGAATACTTATGAGCTAGATGCATTAAAGGACAAGTTGGATGAGGCCTTTGATATGAAGGATTTGGGACTTGCAGGTCATATTCTTGGTATGCGCATCACGCATGACTGGAGTAGGAAACTCCTTTGGCTTTCACAAAAAGAGTATGTTACAAAAGTATTGGAACGTTTCAATATGGAGGGGGGGAAGGCAGTGAGTACTCCATTGCCTCCATATGTGAAACTGAGTCATACAGATAGTCCCAAATCAGATGAGGAAAGGGCCATGATGGCCAAGGTTCCTTATGCATCAGCAGTTGGGAGTCTTATGTATGCTATGATAGCTACTAGACCAGACATTGCATTTGCAGTGGGAGTTGTTAGCCAATATATGGCTAATCCAGGAAAGAGGCATTGGGAGGCAGTTAAGTGCATCATGAGGTACATGAAGGGTACCAAGGAGATGTGCATCTGCTTTGGTAGAGGAGACATGCGTGTACTTGGGTACATAGATTTAGACTATGCAGGGCATGCGGATAGTAGGAGATCCACTTCTGGTTATGTGTTCACCTTTGTAGGTGGTGCAGTGTCGTGGATGTCTCGCGCACAGAAGTGTGTTGCTTTGTCTACCACAGCGGCTGAGTATGTTGCAGCCACATAGGGTTGCAAGGAGGCTATATGGCTTGATCGGCTAGTGGGAGATTTGGGGATTCATACAAGTGTACTGACATTGCATAGTGATTCCATGAGTGCTATTCAGCTAGCATGGAATCCGGTCTTTCATGCAAAGACCAAACACATTGAGGTCAGGTACCATTTCATCAGGGAGGTACTTGAGGACAAGCGCATAGAGCTTGTCAAGGTTCATCCAGATGATAACCCTGCAGATATGCTGACGAAGAGTCTACCTAGTCAACGGTTTGAGTATTGTCGTGTATTAATGGGCATTGGATAGTACGCTCACTGGTTGTTCTCCTTAAAGGCACATTGTCCTTTAAGTGGGAGGTTGTGGGGGTTAAAGGTCACTGTGCCTTTACCCCGGTTATGTACAATACTCAAACACATATATAAATGAATGAAAAAGAAGATTAGGGTGTTCTACACCCACCAAAACTTGTGTGGCTCTCTATTTCTCTCTCTCACTCTTTCGTTCTTGCTTCCGTTGAGAGCACTCTCACATTTACACACTCCTACATTCTTTGAATTAGAGTGACAGAAGTCTGTATCTGTTTGCTCAATGGTAGGCTATTGAAGCTTCACGTGGGAAAAAAGAGAAGGAAAGAGAGAAGAAAAGAGAGGAAAAGAGAGGAGAAAAAAGAGAGAAAAATAGAGGAGAAAAAGGAGAAAAGAGAAGAGAAAAAAGACAGAAAAAGAGAGGAGATGAGAGAAAAAGAGAGAAAGTGAAAAGAGAAAAAGTGGGGATAAAAGAGAAAAAAAGAGAAGGAAAGAGAGGAGAAAAGAGAGGAAAAGAGACGAAAAGAGGAGATAAGAGAGAAAAAGAGAGGAGAAAAGAGACGAAAAGAGAGGATAAAAGAGAGAATGATAAAAGAGAGTTACAATTCAAACATACATAGGCTTCGAATAATGATGATTCTCAAACATACATGATGATTCTCAAAACAAACAATATCCAAATAATCAGTCAAATTAATGCGGGAGCTAACCTCATTAAGGCCGAGACACTTGTATCCGACCACCCATAGTTTGCTTGTAGATTCAAGATTGAGAGACAAGCCCGTAGTTTAGACATCCTAGCACCCTCGTACAACTGTGTTGATTGCAACTCTCGCATATTGACCTCAGACTTTGACATCACGTGTACATGTGATGTAGTGCCCCTGAAAATAGAATCCATCATATCCACCATACCCTCGTCATCATCTGGCACATCAGGGAGACTATAGTCTTGCTCAAAGTGTGAAGAACGAGAATTACATGCGAGAGCGCATGGGTTTGGTCTTGAAGCATCGATCGTAGGTCAACCTTGCGTACTTCCATCGCAAAGGGGAAAGCTAAATCTAGCTGGGCAGACAAAGCTGATTGGAAGTTTTTCAAGAAGCAAAATAGGGACCATCCCGAAATGTTCGAGGGTCAGAGGAGGGCTGCGAGGAGATGGCTAGACTCCGTAGGTACTTCGCACTTTGGTGCAGGCAGACGGTTGGCGTTCGAGGCAATCGTGGTAAGTCTACCTCTTCTCATTTAATGTATTATTCTATTTACTTTACTACATATTACATGGACTTTATCTAACTCTCGTAAATTGGACCCATAGCAAGCTGCAATGGGTCACCTTCCTATAGACGTAGAGACGAGACGCGCATTTTGCATAGGAACAAAGCCGTGGTTTATCGAGCAAGAGGCACTGGGAGCGATGGTCGATTGGGCTGAGGTGGCTACTCGCATGATATAAGTCTACTCCTACTTGTAATCTCACTTTTTAAACTGTTTCATTCTTTAATTTCCAATCTAATTTCCAATTAATATGGTTTCACTCTTAGAATCAAAGCTCAAACATCCCATCAATGGAGGTGAGTGGTGATGATGAGGGATTAGGCTTACATGGCTTCACAGGGATCAGGCACAGCTCATGAGGGCCAGGGATCAGACGCAGTTCATGAGGGCCAAGGATTAGGCCAGCAAGATGAGGATGAGGACGAGGACGAGGACGAGGATGACGATTTGGATGAGCAGTAGTAGTAGTAGTATTAGTAGTAGTTTGCATATACTTCGCCATATATATGCTTTTGTATATCAGCTCGTTTGAGCGATTTTGTATCACCCTTTTTGAAAGGGTAATTTTGTAACAAACAATGTTGTATATCTTTGACATGTATATGCTTCTGTCGCTCGGTTGATTTGAGCCATTTTGTATCACCCTTTCCATAAGGGAAATTTTGTAATAAAAAACATTCTTTTGTAATTACGAAATAAAAAACATTAGCAGGGCAAAACAGGGCTTGCTGTGGCCCTCTTTAGCCCCACTAATGTTTTTTTAAAGGCTTCTATTAATCGTTGGTATATAGCGACGTTTACCAATGTCGTTATATAGCAACGTTTACCACCAGTGTTGTTATATAGCGACGTTTATTAGTGTCGCTATATAGCGTCGCTTATATAGCGATCGTTCTTTTTCGACGCTTATTGCGACATAAATAACGACCTTTGCACCCGTTTAAAAAAAAAAATTTAGTGTAAAAAAGGTCGGTATTTTTTGTCAGAAAAGGACCTATGCCTTGTAGTGTGATTGATAGAAGAAATAATAGTCATTGTAAGAGATGCCCCATTGTGGCCATGGATTCACTTCTCATAGATATTGTAGTAGTGGTTGGCATATGACTCCGAAGGAGGTTGAGAGGAGAAAGAGATTGAGAGAAAGTTCATGAGTGAATGGGGATAGTTTGGCAGGACTCCTGGAAGGAGTTTAGAGAGGTGGGAACACTTTTCAAAAATTTTGTTTCTTCAAAAAAATCTTAATTTTGGGGGCCCACCAAGAGAGGGAGGAGGGTAGGGGGGACTAGGCAAAAGTTAATGGGGGGAGTAAATGGGGAGTAAATGCCCCAAGTATTAGTGGGGGCAAGAGGGAGGCAAGTGGGAGCCTAGTGGGGACCAAGGAAGGTCTCTCCACCAATGAGAGGTGAATATGGAATCCTCTATTCTTTGAATGTCCAAGCCATCCCATTGGCTGGTTTGCTAATCACAAATCTTAAGAGCCTAGTCCAAGAGAAATTCCCCTAATGGGTACTGAACATTGCCAAGAAACTCACATTGCCTAGAGGTAGATACTACATGTTTTTGCTCCCTTTTCACTATACGAGCACAATTGGCCACCCCACCTTGTCTCATGACCTACTGGTTGCCCATAATTATAGCATACCAAATCCATATTATTGGGTCAAGTCCTGAGTCTTATGGCTACTGTCTTGAGCATGCCAACACTTAGTTCCAATCACACTTTTGTTCCCAGGACATTTTTTATGTGTCTCCATTAATGATTTACTTACCTCCTGCTTGTCTACTAGCGCCATTATATCCTCTTCAAATGCTCATATATCGGCCCACTATTTTTCCATAGAGAGGCTTTAGTCTAAACTATCCGATCGTATAGGAATTGCATATCCTCTTTATTAGGTTTTGCACACAAACACCTATGTTTGGGCCATGGTCTATCTTGGTCACTTTTGAATGTAGAGTTATCACCCTACACTGCTTAATCTGGTATATGGCACCATTGTATGACTGTGGCTTAGATGTCCCATTTAGGAGTCCTCTCACTGACCATGCCCATAGGTGTCGTAAGAGTCGTTCGATTCCCTCAGTCAACCTTGTGGAGCCATATTTGCCCTTGTAGCTAGACTATCACCCATCATAAAAGTTCTAACGAGGTTTGCCAGGTGTTCTGATGCTTAATGCATAGATGACCCATCATGTACTTCCTATTGTGTTTGTTGATTTACAAACTTGCTTGCTCAAGTGGCCTATTCACATGCTAATATGCATGTTGACATGGATTTTCAATGCAAGGGTCAAGTATTTGGGTCGATTAGGGACATGTCTTTTGCTACTGCCAACAAACTAGCTTTGTTAAGTTAGAGGGGTGCAAGTGAAGGGGGAGTTTTGAAGAGTTATACATTAATTAGGTCTCCCAAATTGAAGCCAATTCAAAAATGTGTGAGGTAGTGAAAAAAGTAGGAGGGAAGGGATGGAAAAAGTATTTGCAAGGAATGAACAACACTATCTAACGAGATCGTGACCCTACTCAATTTTCTTAGCACTGAAGTGCTATAGTGGAGGATTGAAACTCTTTTGTGAGATTCCTAGTATATTTTTAAAAAAGAATTAAACTAAGTTGTGTGTTTCAAATCATCCTATTAAAATTAGCTTTTGATAGCTCAACTCCCTTAAAAACATTGTTTGCTTTCTCTTTTGCATCCAAAAACGCTTGCTGTATGATTGTACTAGGAGGCACTGCCCACGCACACATGTGCTCTCTTGTTCTAAATCCCAATAAGTGAGAGCGATTGTGTGAGCATGGGACATGTATCTAGGGTGAATTGGTCAAAAGGAAATACAAGGGTGGTTATTTGGGAAATCGACGAAAATGATAAAAGAATGGAGCTTGATGAATCGACTTGCACATCTAAAGTGAGTGAGTGGCTCTTGATGACGTGAAAGTGGCTTATGATCCAACTTAAGTGTGCGTTCTGGTTTGCGAACATACGAGAGTGCGAGTGCGTGATTTTCTTTGTTTTATGGATTGGGTTTTGGGGAAACCAACATCTGTAAAGCGAGGAGTCTGTAAGAAAGAGAAGAAAGTTGCGAATCTATGAAGGGTGGTGTTTGGAATTAAGAGGAAGATGCTGCCACGACACGACTTTTGTTTCGGAAAGACCTACTCCCACTCATTCTCGGAGGCCTCGAATGGTATCTGTTACACTTTACAGTGTCTTCCACAATTGTTGCGCCTGAGGAGATCATGTATATTTCGAGAAATTGCTTAGAAAAGCGGGTTTGTAATTTAGAGTAGACGATGGAGAAGCTTTGCGACAATGACGAGCGTCTGCGCATGCAGGCCCCAACCGCATACGTGGAAAAGTCGAAGCGGTCGGCCTTATCGTCTAGGAAAGCAGATTAGGATCAAACTAGCCCTCTGAGACGGGTCCTGAGAGTGACCGTCTCCCTCATGGCACAGTTTCGGGGAGTGTTTCTCGCCTAACGATCTCTTCTACGCTTCAACGATTGCGGTTGAATTGAGAAAAGGTACGCGCTGAACATTTGACAACGCGATCATTGAATCGAGCGGCAGTGCCCCGTGCGGAGTCTCACGGGTTGATCAGTTGCTCACCTTCTCAGATTTTGGAGAACCGCCACCTACAGAAAAGTAAGTTAGCGACATCTACGATCAACACGTTGAGCTGCATCTGTTTTGAAAGCTGGAAAGCTCTCTTCCTTCCGCGTTGCGAACGAGGTATCAAGACCTAGAACCACTCATGGCGGACCGTGTTGCTGCACTGGCGTGGGGTAGCGATGGAATCGAGTGACAACAAGACATTGACAGAATTTTGGAAGTTTGGAGGAGGGCGACTCGCAACCCGTTGACGATGAGCTTCCATCAGACGATCGTCAGCAAGCGAAAGACTGGTCACTGGAGTTGTTGTTCATGAGGACGTGCGGATGAAGAAACGCAGTTCCATGGGTGTTACGCGTTTACTTGCGGAGATGTTGTCGTATGGGAAAAGACAGAGGGAGAGGTATGGTGAGAAGGTCCGAGGAGGAAAGGTGTTGTTGCTGTTGATATCGTGTGGATGATGGAAGGTCGCCATTGTTTTACTGTTCAACAAGAGCATGAGCAGCAACGTTGACGAGCGGCTGATGGTGTTGAGACATCAGCTGCAGCATGCAAAGGGTGGCATTGGCAGTAGTTGCTACGTAAAAGAAGAAAGGTTGGCAACACGTGTTTGCAATCGCCCACTCGTGCTAGCATCGCCCACCTCATTTTCTTCACACATTCAAAAACCTTCACTTTTTAACCTTTAACTAACTTATATTCTTCGTATCTTAATCCATACCAACACCTTCAACATCTCGTACAACACTATTTTCCTTAATACATACAAAAACCTTCACGTTCATTGAACGTCTCATACAAAAATATTTTTCTTAATATATCCAACCACCTTCAAGTTCAAACTTAGGAGGTTTTGGAACACAAAGTTTCTTGTTGGAATTTTAGATTTAAAACCTTAAAGTCGAAATTTTACATCTTTGATTTAAAATTTCTAGGTAGATAACTAAAATGCCTTCAAATGTCAAGATTTTAGAACCTTCTATTTTGAAATTCAAAGGTCAATTTCCGAAATTCCAATATACTTCGCATTAAGCCTCCAGTTTTGGTGAACAATAACTAATTGGGCTCTTGGCTTTTGCCTGTGTCAACACCTTGAAGTACTATAGCATCTTGGAGTCACGAACTTGTATATGTGGTTCTCACATATATTTATTGCCTTTGTGCCTCAAATTCTAAAGCAAAATAGAGCTCCATTTACATTGAAAATTTAGCTGAAGTTAGTCTCAAGAGTAGCACGAGCGCTTGTTTTATGCTCATTAAATATTTGTTATCCTCATTAACATTCTTTACACTAAAATGCTTACCTCATGATCATAGAAGAGAACGAAGGTTTTTATGATGGACTATTCCCTCATTCTTCTACTATAACCCCCCTACTTATATATTTTTTAGATCTAGATATAACCCTTATGCACCTCTTTCCATAATTGAAACACCCCTTTTGTATGGAAATTTTCACTTTTCAAATTAAAAATGGCTTACATATGTATCTTTTCAATAACTCTACAAAATTAAAAAGCCCCTTTTCCTGAACTCATGTACATGGGAAAGAGGAAAGGTTGAGGGGAAACATTGATTTCTGCCAAGCGTTCAGTGCCAAACGTAAGAGCAAGCCTCTATTGGAAGAAAATTTTCATACTAAGAACTACATGGATGGAAGTGAAGGGGCTGAATTGGTAGGGCACATTCTGATGTATGGGGTTGTTGGGTCGCATCATCTTGATAAAGCTCAACACAAGAGATCCCACAATTTTGGAAATAAAAATACAGCTATGATAGCATGGAAATAGCTTTTCCTTTGACCCTCAAAACCCAAAACAAAGAACGCATGCTTGTAGGGTTTGAAAAGACAAGAATGTTGACATATAGTTCATGAAAAATTTTAGTAACAGACTCCAAAACTGTCCCAAATCCAAGTCTACTCTGTTCTACATAGTGTAACATTTTCTCAGCAAATCAGAACATGGAAGTAAAGACATAAATGGATAGAGCTCAAAGAGATGAAGATTTTGATATAGTTTCGACCAAAATGGATTAGGGAGCAAAAAGTTATGGCCGTTTTATGACCGGGTACTAGTGCGATCCACCACTTCCTCATACATGGTTGAAGATGATTCTCCTTCTGAACCTCCATTTCCTTGATTGTCCCCCCAATCAACACCAAGGCAAAGACCAAACACCATCCTTCCACCTCTCCTTCTAAGATGGACTCCTTGGAGGTGCCACTTGTCTCGTGATCAGATGACTCGGACTCTGAGCTTTCGGAAGTTGAAGTTTCCTCCTTTACCACCTTCTTGTGGCGACTCTTGATGTTGTAGCGGACCTTCCTATTCCTTTCTTGGAGAATAAGATCACCTATCTCCTACTTGTGTACTGCCTTCACTTGACGGAGCCAAGGCCTTCCTAAGATCAATGGGTAAGCCCTAGCATCTGGTTTTGTAGGAATAATCTGAAATGTTATAGGTACAGAAATTCCACACACATCCACTGCCAAATTCTTCACAACTCCTAGAGTTTTCACTCTATTATTAGCCAACTTAATGCGATAAGGAGAGTTAAGAGAAGATAACTTCAAATCAGGATCTTTCATTGTCTTTTCACTCATGACATTTATCGATGCACCCCCATCAATGTATGCATTAGAAATAGTTTGGCCATCTGTGATAACATCAACAACAGGTACATCATCTCCCACATCTATGTCTACCTTTGTGCCATAGGTGTCCCATTATCCTTTTTCTTCTTTTTTTTAGACTCCCTAGTGTTGGCCAATTTACTCCATTCCTTCCTAAGTTTTGGAGAGAGTGCCAAAAGCTGCCCGAATGTGATTTGTGCAGTCTTCTCTCTAAGGTCTATTAATAGATCATAACTAAGAGTCCCTTGTCCAAGAGGAAAATCATATTGTCCAACCTTTCTTCGAAATGACTTTTTCTTCTTATGTTTTCGTTCTTCCTCTTCCTCCTCTTCCTCGTCACTCCTAGTTTTACGACTTCTTGTCAGCAATGGCATCAAAGTTTCTTCCTCATCTTCCTCCTCTGAACATGTTCTTTCTAAGAGTACTACACTCTTGTCTTCTCTTTTTTTTCAATTTTGGACATTCGGGACGATAGTGTCCCTTCTCTTGACATTCATAACAGGTAACATTGCTTTTATCCCTAGGCTTTATCCTTAGTTCCTGGAGCCCTAGGTGGCTTGGCATTCACTAAGTGCAACTTCAAATCAGCAAATTCTGCCATGAATTGTGCAATATTATGCTCCAATGAGGGAGCAGATACCTAGGATGTTGAGGCTACCTCTATCCGATGTACTGGAGTCATGACACTTGTAGATGGCTGAAATGCGCACTCAATTTGATGGGCCGCATCCTTCAAAGCAATGCGAAGAGCCTCTTTGAAATTACTAGGATTTTTGCTTAGAACCTTTCCATACAAGGTAGAATCCAAACCATAAACAAATTTGCTCATCTTGAGATGTTCCATTGCCAATGAACCTTTAGAATCTCCCGTAGAAGATGAAGAAGACTCAACCACATGCGAAGCATCTTGTTGGTACTTGATGAATAAGTCCTCATACCTCATAGCAAAGGTCAAAACTGACACTCCTTCCTTTTGGGAAATCTTCTCCAGCTGCAATAATAAGGAATTTGGTGACTCCAATGTCCCAAATTTCTCCTTCATTGCCTCGGCCAAGCTTTCCCAATCATCCTTGGTATCTTTTGGCAAGGCCTCGTACCAAGTTAAGGCCACAACCTCCAAGAAATCTGGAAGTATCTCAGCACGTTCCTTCATAGACCAACCAGTCAAGTGGCATGCTCGATTGAATTCCCGAAGCTAACTCCTCGGGTCTTCTCCTTCTGATCCACAAAACACTGGAATGCTGTACATCTTGCACAAAAAATGAGCACAAAGAAGAAATTCCTTGCTTGTAAACAAGCTGAGACCGTGAGGTTATGATAGGAAAATCCTAGGCAAAACCTACCCGATGTCTCCACCAAAACATGTGACATAGAATTTGGGGGCTTAATTCTAGTCACTTCTTAGCATCAAAAGAACAAGAGGGAAAGAAAAATAGACAAATCAAAGCAAGATAAAGATATAAACATCAAAGGTAAGATCATGGTTCAACATGGGAAAGAGGAAAGGTTGAGGGGAAGCATTGATTTTTGCCAAGCGTTCGGCGCCAAACGTAAGAGCAAGCCTCTGTTGGAAGAAAATTTTCATACTAAGAACTACATGGATGGAAGTGAAGGGGCTGAATTGGTAGGTCACATTCTGACGTATGGGGTTGTTGGGTCGCATCATCTTGATAAAGCTCAACACAAGAGAACCCACAATTTTGGAAATAAAAATACAGCTATGATAGCATGGAAATAGCTCTTCGTTTGACCCTCAAAACCCAAAACAAAGAATGCATGCTTGTAGGGTTTGAAAAGACAATAATGTTGACATATAGTTCATGAAAAATGGAACAAGAGATGAGAAGTTAGGACCATTTTAGTAACAAACTCCAAAACTGTCCCAAATCCAAGTCTACTCTGTTCTGCACACTGTCATTTTCTTAGCAAATCAGAACATGGAAGTAAAGATATAAATGGATAGAGCTCAAAGAGATGAAGATTTTGATATAGGTTTCGACCAAAATGGAATAGGGAGCAAAAAGTTATGGCCATTTTACGACCGGGTACCAAAACAGTCCATGAGCGACTTGATCAATAGGAAAAGGCAAGGATTTCTCTTACTGAAGGGGTTGCTTCCACAGTACATATTGGAATGAGGTCGCCCTAAAGGGTAGAGAATCCCCTCATAACATATCCCAAAACAAGCCATACATGAGCACAAATGGAGCTCCAAGCGAAGAGGGAAAAAATATGAGAAAATGGGAAAAGAAGGGAAGATCTTGGTTCTAGAAGCTATGAAAGCTTCCCAATGGGAGAGAACTACAAAGAAGAGAGGGGCTAAGGCTCAAGGGAAAGGAGAGGCATAGAAGGAGCTAGATACAAGGCAACGGCAAGGCTATAAGGAGAAAATGAGATGCTCGAGAGAGAGGGGAGGGGCTTCTTACATAGTGCAATTCTCACCTTCCTTCACCCTGTTACATTTGCTGGCAATAGATTCTTTCACCCCTTTGTGACATAAGGGCATGGGTCACCATCAATTGTCCTTTTAGGAGGATTTTGACAAGTGTCCCATCACAAGATGCTTCTTTATCCTTTTGAGTAGAAAAGTCAATAGTCCTCTCACATGGAGCCCAAGAGGACCCTCCTCTTTTCCACATGTCAACGTCCTCCACATTCCACATAAGAATTCTAGAAGGATTCCTTTTGACTCCACACTCCTCCACACTTTTCCTCATGCCCTCCACATGCTCTCCATGTGCACTCCCTATTATTTTAGTACATTATTGAGTCCATGTAGGCTTTTGGCCCACTCTAAATATATGACTCATTTCTATTTCCCAATTACAAAGCAAACAATATATCTCCCAAACCATTCTATCCCTATACCAAGGTATTTATAATTCATACCCGTGGTATTTACAATGATGCACTCCACTCATGATCACATTTGCAATCATTTTCACTAATTATTCTAATTAGTGTCAAACCCACATTAATGATTACATGAAATAAAGTAATCGACATCAAAAGATTAACAAGCCACAACAAGAGTAGCTGCAAAGAGCCGTCTCCCACCATCAACTTCTCCATCACATTTCTTGGTTCTTTGTCTCCATGGCTAGCTTTTGTCACCTTGTGGGCCCCACAAATCCTCCCACAGGTTTCAAAACAAAATATCATTTTTTGTTGTTATAGTACCATCCATGATGATCGGTGATAGAAATCCCTAGCATGAGATTATGTTTGAGGGGTTGTGTTCTTTTGGGGCATGGTGGTATATCAACCCCTTCTCATAGTGAATGGCCTTGATGAACACCATATGGTGTGAATGTCGAACAATGTGAGCAATAAATGGTCACATGAGCATGTGAGATATGAGTGGCATTCTCACTCACAATTTGAATGTCAAGACATAGGCAACAAGATAGCCTAGCAAGGATGTATGATGAATCAAGTGGCCAACCATTATAGAAAGGTTCCCTCATAAAAATTTAGGAAGGACCTTGCATAAAGAACAATTAGAGCATGGTCTCTTTCAATCATACTTCAGTGGAACTAGGTAGGCTATATATGAAACATATGGCATGCAAGCTCCTATGCGACCAAAACAACACTAAGATGAGTATGTAGTCAGTTCAATGAAGTGCCTTACACTACTACACATGGGTCCTATTTCGACGTTCAAGCATGCATGGGGCGCTAATCATCGATAATCAAAGTGGGATTCATTCAGTGTCGCTATATAGCGACTTTAGACAAGTGTCGCTATATAGCGATGTTTAAAAAGCATTGCTATATAGTGACACTTATTAGACTTGTGAATGGTCATTATATAGCGACACCAAGACAGTTTCCTATAGCGACGTTTTACAGAGAGTGTTTTTTTCCATATCGACCTTAAAAGATAGTTTTTCCCAATGACAATTTTTTTTCCTTTTCATACATGTTTAATCCTTTGAGAGAATAAAAGTACAAAAGCATGTACATCAAGCCTTTGGATCATATATTCATGTCCAAGTTTGAGATGAAAAAAATCAATGAAGAGCATTTACATCAATGGCTTCATCTTGAGCCAAGTCTAATGCACCAAACAAGTCTGTCTCTAACTCTATACCGAGTTGATCTCCTATATCATCATTGTACATTCACCTAAGACTTGATCATCTTCTTCAATAAAGTGTGGTAATTCTTGATGATCGTCATCTTCTTCCTCAATATTGTGATCTCCATCTTCCTCTTGTACAATGTCATTATGCGCATCTTCCTCTTGGCTCATATTGTGATCTTCATCTTCTTTGGTAGATCCATTTGGATCAATTGGATCCGGCATTGGTAGTGGCATCTCCATATCCACATCTCTATCTTCAAAAATTTATTTACTTCGTGGTGCAACTTATTGAATTTCTCCATTTGCTCTTCGCTCATCTTTCTTTCAATCCCTTTTCCTTGGAGAACCTTGCCAACGATGTGATCATCATCCTTGTTATGCCAAGCTTGTGGCATATCATGATCCATGGATGCAAGAAACTCTGTGATATATACTAATGACTCTTGCACAAGCCATCCCTCTGCCATGCTTGCTTCTGGTCCTGCTCTTTGTCTTACAAATCCCTTCAAAGTTTTCATAAATTGCTCGAGAAAAAACATCCACCAACTATGAACGGTACCTGCAATGGCCACCTCATCAACTATGTGCACAAGCAAGTGCACTTGAGTTGTCATAATGCTCGAGGAAAAGTGCTTCTCAAGCAAGCATACAGCTTCAATGGATTCCACCCTAGCCCTCCCGATTCTCGATATAGAGATCTCTTTTTGACATATCCACCTATTTCACATGCCCATGTAAGAAATATTCATAATCAGTCTATAGATTATTCAGCTTAAATTAAAGAAAATGCAATCAATGCAATTTAATAGTAAGCATACCTCACAATACCACTGATCTTGAATATAGCATTTCTAACATCTTCTTGTAAGCACCCTTTTATTGTAATTAGGAGGATGAACTATCAAAGCAACAAAGAAGTCATGTCAATAATATAACATAATCATAATTACACTAACGCATCACATTTATCGATACACTAATTCTACAGCTTAGAATACTTGTAAGACCTTATGCCAATCATGGGACTTGAGCCCACTAAGCCCAATCATGGGACTTGAGCCAATCATGGGATTTGAGCCCACTAAGCTTATTGTCCTTTGAAAATGCTCCTTTCAAAGAAATGCATGTACCCTATGGGTGTTTGAAAAGAGGCAAGCTGCTCCCTCCTCTCTCATGGAGAGGATCCATGTTGCTTTCGGGAGGATAACTTTTCCTGAAGCACACACTTGGGGCCACAAAAGAGATATCCTATTCATAGCACGCAAGTCTTCTTGCACTCCTCTCTAGTCTTTAGAACCAACCAATTGTGCCCAAATAGTAGCCCCCACATTCTTGAAGATATGCATGGGATCCAAGAGATGATTGATTTGTAACTGACCCCAATAAGGAAGCTTGTGAAAGATTGATAGCCTCTTCATACCATGAGGAGGTTCCTCTCCATTCACCCTCAAAGCCTGAATCCAACCACTTGCCTTCAAATATGGTGGTGGTGGATCAAGCTAACCTCCATGCGTGAGATGGTCCAGTGGAAGGTATCGAGCATGACCTTCATAAACATTTTTCCTCATATGTTTGGAGTATCATGCAAGCGATTTTAAACCCGGTCCACAAAGAGGACAAGCATGGTACCCACTTGTAACAAGTCTTGCACGCGTGCATGAATGTGTTAGTATAAGACATGTGTGCAAAAGAGAGTCATAAAAGCATAATCCTATATTATACATGTAAAGACACAACCACGTACCTATGCACTCTCCATATCCTGGGTAGACATGCATGGTCCACATCAAATACCCCTAACCAAAATATCATTGGTATGTCTAAGAGCTCTGGAAATATCAAAGACCCGCACTCCTCTCCATAAGATATGTAACTCCTCTATCAAAGGTGCCATGTACACGTCCATATTTTTAGCCTTGTACTTCCCTCACACAAGTAGTGCAAGCATGAGGTGTCCCTTCTTTATTGTTAGCCATGGTGGGATATTGTAATTCACCGACTATGGGCCATGTCAACCAAGATGTCGAGCGTAAGCCGAAAGGATTCATGTCATCCATGGTGAGCCCAAGGTGTAAGTTGCGTGGCTTCCTTGCAAAGTCCGACCACTGATTGTCTATGTGCTTCCAAGCTGCACAATTTGCAGGAATCCTCAATGTGTCATCAGTGGACCGATGAGATGCATGCCAAGTCATTAACTCCGATGAATTTGCATCGGAACATGTGCTATATTCTTGCAATGATGGAAAAGTGTCTTGAGACCTTTACCAGTATCTGCTCACCCTCTGCAAGTCATCTCTATATCGTTGTTCTCTACACTTTGGATAGCTAGCCAAATCTCCATGCTCATGAAACGAAAGAGGATACAGTCATTATGACAAGCATGGATGGTATCATAATCCATACCCACCATTGTTAGCATCTTCTTCGCTTTATCTCTTGATGTGGGCATGGTATTTAGTGCAGCCAACATCTTCGGGAGCAACCTATCACAATTCAAACATACATAGGCTTTGAATAATGATGATTCTCAAACATACATGATGATTCTCAAATCTCTTTTCCCCTTTTCTTTCTCTTTTCCCCTCTTTCAAAGCAACAAAGAAGTCATGTGAATAATATAACATAATCATAATTACACTAACACATCACGATTATCAGTACACTAATCTTACAGCTTTGAATACCTGTAAGACATTGAGCAAGCTTAGAATCCTATAGCCTGACATTGAGCAAGCATTTACAAACTCCTGCATTCTTTGAATTAGAGTGACAAAAGTCTGTATCTGCTTGCTCAAGGTAGGCTATTGAAGCTTCACGTGGGAAAAAAGAGAGAAGGAAAGAGAGGAGAAAAGAGGAGAAAAAAAGGAGAAAAAGAGAGGCGAAAAAGGAGAAAAGAGAGGAGAAAAAAGACAGAAAAAGAGAGGAGATGAGAGAAAAAGAGAGAAAGTGAAAAGAGAAAAAGTGGGGATAAAAGAGAGAAAAAAAGAGAAGGAAAGAGAGGAAAATAGAGGAAAAGAGAGGAGAAAAAAGAGAGAAAAAGAGAGGAGATAAGAGAGAAAAAGAGAGGAGAAAAGAGATGAAAAGAGAGGATAAAAGAGAGTCACAATTCAAACATACATAGGCTTCGAATCATGATGATTCTCAAACATACATGATGATTCTCAAAACAAACAATATCCAAATAATGAGTCAAATTAATGCAGGAGCTAACCTCATTAAGGCCGAGACACTTGTATCTGACCACCCATACTTTGATTGCAGATTCAAGATTGAGAGACAAGCCCATAGTTTAGACATCCTAGCACCCTTGTACAACTGTGTTGATTGCAACTCTCGCATATTGACCTTAGACTCTAACATCACATATACATGTGATGTAGTGCCCCTAAAAATAGAATCCATCATGTCCACCATACCCTCGTAATCATCTGGCACATCCAGGAGACTATAGTCTTGCTTAAAGTGTGAAGGTATATGCGCATCCTCACCACCCTCCTCATCCTGTCTCAAGATTTCGTGTAAATATTAGATCTTGTCTCAAGGTTTTGTGTCATAATGGTATCCAATATTAATCACGAACTCAAATAGCATTGACTTACTGATGATCCATCAGCACGTGCAACACCAAGGATGCATACTGGGCTCCTCCCCATACATCCGCAAGTGGCACATGACAATACGATGTTGATGTTGTATTTCTCGCTTGCAATGAGGGCAATGACAATACAACCTCTCCATAAGCCACTCTACGCTCCCGGGCATTGGTGCATCATCTGACAAGATTCCACTCATCCCTTTCATGTGCACACTTCCCAATCACAACATGAGCTGCAAGGAAATCTATGAAGATTCAAAAAATAGCCACCCATGAGCTCCTTTTCTCTCTTCTAACAATAAGTGCCCTGAACCATTGCTATATAGTGATGCTTTGCCCTGTTCCATCACTATATAGCGACTCTTTTTAGATATAAATGTCACTATATAGTGATGCTAGGGGCTTAAACCCAAAACCCCACCCGACGCCATCTTTCACATCTCTATTGTGGGAAAAGCATAAATCTCTCCTCCCAGCTTATATTCGACGATCTTGCTTTCCTCCTCTCTATTCCCCACTCCTCACCCCTACCCAGCCCCTCTCCCAACACTTGTGCTCCCTCCCCACCCTTCTCCCTCTTTGCTTGTGTGAAAGGAAGTTTTCAAGAAGGTGAGTCTCTTTAAGCAATGTAAGTTTATTTTTTGTGAGATTTTGTTTTGTGAGTGTTGAACATGTTTCTCCTTGTATTACTAAGGCTATGTGCTAATTTTCATGCTTGATTTTCAGAGGTTAAGGACAAAAAACGAGATTTGGTGAAAGAAAGAAGACTCACCTCTTCTCTTTTTGGTATTTCACTTCCTCCTCTTTCTCCTTGTTTATAGGCTTATGCTTTCTCCTTGTTTGTAGGCTTATGCTTGTCTCCTCAATCTAATCCCTTTGAGAAGTTGCTTCTCTAAACTCCTCCTTCCTCTAACTAGTTATTTGAAAAATGGTATGTTTGCTCTCTTTTGTAGGGCCAGTCCATGAAACACCAAGCGAGACTTTTCTAGGTAAGAAAGTGCTTCCTCTTTTTTTCTTTTGTTATTTTCATTATTTGCATTGGCCTGCAGCCAGCTAGTGCCTTATTCGCTAGTTGTAGTGATGGGCGTAGGAACCCTCTCTTCCCCTCTCTTCTCTTATTCCCTCTTCTTCCCCTCTTTGCCTCTTTTCCTCTCTCTTTCCCCCCCTCTCTTCCCCTCTCTTAAGCGCTAGCTGTAGTGATGGGCATAGGAACCCTCTCTTCCCTTCTCTTCTCTTATTCCCTCTTCTTCCCCTCTTTTTCTCTTTTCCTCTCTCTTTCCCCCCCTCTTTCCCTCATATGCTCATGCATAAGCATAAGCATAATCTTTTTATCTTTTTCTCTTATGCATATGTTTTTCCTTCTCTTATGCTTATGCTCTTTTCCCCTCTTCTTTTTCCCTTCTTTCAATCTCTTTTCCTCTCTTCCTTCTCTTATTTTTCACTCTCTTCTTTCCTCTCTTTTTTCCTCTTTTCATAAGCATATGTATTTGCCTATGCTTATGCTTATGCATGAGCATATGCTCATATGCTCATGCATAAGCACAAGCTTATGCTTTCTCTCTTTTTCTCTTATGCTCATATGCTCATGCATAAGCATAAGCATATGCTTTCTTTCTTTTTCTCTTATGCTTATGCTCTTTTTCCCTCTTCCTTCTCTTATGCTTATGCTCTTTTCCTCTCTTATTTTTCCCCTCTTTTGATCTCTTTTCCCCTCTTCCTTCTCTTCTTTTTCCCCTCTTTCAATCTCTTTCCCCCTCTTCCTTCTATTATGCTTATATATGCTCTTTTCCCCTCTTCTTTTTTCCCCTCTTTCAATCGCTTTTCCCCTCTTTCAATCTCTTTTTCCCCTCTTTGAATCTCTTTTCCCCTCTTCCTTCTCTTCTTTTCCCCTCTTCTTTTTCCCCTCTTTCAATCTCTTTTCCCCTCTTTCAAACATATGCTTTCTCTTATGCATATGTTTTTTCTTCTCTTATGCTTATGCTTATGCATGAGCATATGTCTCCTTCTTCTTCTCCTTTCCTTCTCTTCTTTTTCCCTCTCTTTTTCTCTTCTTTTCATAAGCATATGCCTATGCTTATGCTTATGCTTATGCATGAGCATATGCTCATATGCTTATGCATAAGCATAAGCATAAGCATATGCTTTCTCTCTTTTTCTCTTATGCATATGCTTTCTCTCTTTTTTCTCTTATGCATATTTGGTTCTTTCCCCCTCTTTCAATCTCTTTTCCCCTTTTCTTTCTCTTCTTTTCATCTCTCCTTCTCTTATGCTTCTCCTTCTCTTTTGCTTCTCTTATGCTTCTCTTATGCTTCTCCTTCTCTTATGCATATGCTTTTTTTTTTGTTTTTTATTCTCGTGTTTGTGTCTACGTTTGTCCAATCCCCCCAAATTAGACATGGGATCACGTCGCACGTCCGATGAGTATGAAAACCCTCATAGGAGGAGACATCATGATCTCTATTCTCTAGAGGACTTTGACTCCACTCAGGTGACACCTCAGGGGCCTACCCCTAGCCGACTCCTCTTAGACGTAGCACTGTGACTACCCCTTGGGGAACTCCTTTGCTAGCAGCCCATGGCTTTGCCGAGAGTCTCGACGAGTTTGTCGCACAGATGACCGATGCGGAGGCAACGAGATTCTTCTCTCTACTATCCCAAAGTACCTCAGCAAATCTCTCTCCTACACCAACAGCTGGACCTACTATTCAGCCGTCCCCTCTAGCCCATTCGACTAAAGGGTCATCACCTAGGCATGCCCATCGTAAGGGAAGGAAGAGTAGGAGGGGTCGCTTATGTTGTGTTGACTCAGGAGATGTAGACAAGTCAGCACACTCACATCCCTATAGGTCTCCACTTGGTCCCGAGACCTAATACCAGTTAAGTCCCTTGCCCTCTCATACTCCCACTACTACTCCTCGCTCAGGAACCTCGCTCAGGAAGCGCTTGCAGTAACACCACTCGCTCTGACTCTACCACTACCATGAGTCCTCCTTACCCAATCGAGGACCTATCCTATGAAATCATGGTTGTTGGAGAGATAATAGAAAATAAAAATGGTGCAGCAATGATGGCCACCATGAGGCAGTTGATGAGCCACCACTTTAGGAGCGGCATAGCTACTAACTGGCGGTACCAAGATGAGGGAAAGAAGCAGGCAGTCATCAATGAATTGAAAAGACAATATCCTAACCCTCCAAATTGGGAGTTCAATTTGGATTACATGAAAGAGAGCATGGGGGTCCTCTTGAAGCATCGTAGGTCAACCTTGCGTACCTTCATTGCAAAGGGGAACTATTCAACCCTCACAGTGAAAAACCATGCTGGCTTGGCCATGCACATTGGTATGTGAATGGACTACATTAGGAAAACCATGAAAGCCCTCTTAGTGAGATGTGATGACGGTCTCAAAGGTGCATGAGCCACGAGAAGGTAGTGTGGCTAGTATGGTCTCATGATGAGTAGGCATGGTGTGGCTAGATTGTGTGCATAGAAACCCCCATGTAATGGACTATTGGGAATTATATATAAGGGATGCATGATAGGTAGCATGAGAGAGCATCATTTGTAGAATAATTAATGTGGTAGAAAGGAAATGTTGGACCAGCTACGTGTTGAGAATGGGAATGCCATGGGAGACCTAATAGGAACATATATGACGAGAAATCTAGCTATGAGTATGATGGCTCAACAGGGTCATCGGGGAAATAAATAGCTCTCACTATCTCTCATGGTAGGTCTGGTGATAGTAATCCTAGATGGGCTACCAACACATGGTTTCAAGATATGCATATCAAATTAAGCATGGTATGGTGATAGCTCATGTATGCATAGTGACCAAGGAAAACCATCATGCAAACTTAGGCATTTGTGTTTGGAAAGTAAAGAAGGTATTTAGTAGGGAGAGCATTCCCCCACTACTTGATGTTTTGACTAAAGCCTTGCTATGGGTAGAGACTGGGCTAGTATAAAGACCCCAGTGCATAAGATGTGATAAATGGTAGCTTGGGTGATGCATAAAGTGGAGTTCATAGGCCTCCTTGATGTGGTACACATGAACGACTCCATGGCAATCCATGGAGATGTGATCGTCCATGTTATGTGAGGTCATAGGTGCCCATGGGATATGTTGAACATGATATTGTGATCATAAGTAAGTGTCCAAAGAGGATATGCATGGCATTAAATGATTAGGAAAAAACTTCAGTGCATGAATGGGGAGTGAATGAGTAAGTGGTGGAAAATGGCCATTGGGAGGTTTTCCTTGCAAGACGACTATTTGGTTGACATGGTAATCAATGGAGCTATCCCTACATATATGTTGTAAATATTACCTTATGGTAGGAGGGACCTACTTAGGCGTGGCAAGAAAAATGGACTTGTGCTCAAGTGTGAACGGTGACTCTCCCCATCCTTTTCTGGTGTAAGGATAGACATTGCCTTTGCTCAAAGCATCAATGTCCCTTTACATTCCATAAGTGCTCAATTAAAAGTTGTTCTCTCTAGAGTCAAAAAATGAAAACTCCCTATACTTTTTATTAAAATATAAGTTCCCTATCCTATTATGCAAGAATATATTGCAAAATCTACCAAGATATGAATACAAAATTCTTTTATTCTATTTGGAATCCACTAGGGTAGCACTTTACATTTTGTAATTTCTAATACCACTTTCTTATGGCTTTTCCATGGTATCCTTTTCTTCGGCCAAGAATTTACATAATGCACTTGTTCCACTCATAATTCTGTAGGGAATAAAGGTATAGAAATAATTTTTGTGGATCTTATTCCTAGAGTGTGTGCGAGGAGCAAGTTTTGGAGCAAGTTTTTTTTGGAAACCAACATGTTTTGTTCCACCTATTCCACTTATGACACCTCTCTCTCTCTCTCTCTCTCTCTCTCTCACACACACACACACACACACACACACACAATATTCTTTTTGTCTCTTTTCTCTCTTCATCCTCCATGTCCTCATTGCAACCCTCTATCTCTGTCTATGTCTAACTCTTCACATCTCTCTCTACCCCCTCTCTCGCGCACACACTGCTGTGTGTGTGTGTCTTATTGCACGCATTGCAGTCCCCCCCCTTCTCTCTCTCTCTCTCTCCTTTTTTACCATCATAGCTTGTCTTTTTTCCCCACCATTTTGGATAAAGTTTTAGCCCAAAAGGGCTTCTAGATGCATAGAATCCCACTAGAGATAGAATTTCATGAAAGTAATAAGAGAAATGAGCTCATTTGATGTGTTCATATTGTTTTGATACCAAACATGACTAAATTTGGATATTTCTAGCAAAAATTGTGAAAGTTTTTAAAGCCCAAACTGGCATCCAAAGGAGGGCATCGGCGCCCTCTCTCTCTCTCTCTCTCTCTCTCTCTCTCTCGTGTGTGTGTGCACGTGTGAGAGAGAGAGAGAGAGAGAGAGAGAGAGAGAGGGACTAAAAAAAGAAATCAATGAAATTTTTTAAAGCCCAAATTAACATCCAAAGGAGGGCGCTGGCGCCCTTCTCTGGATGCCAGTTTGGGCTTAAAAAACTTTCACAACTTTTGCTCTAGAAATATCCAAATTTAGTAATGTTTGGTATCAAAACGATTAGAACACATCAAATGAGCCCATTCATAAAATTCTATCTCTAGTGGGATTCTGTGCATGCTATCTCTCCTCTAGAGAGGGACTAAAGAAAGAAATCAATGGAATTTTTTAAAGCCCAAATCGGCATCCAGAGGAGGGCGCAGCGCCCTTCTCTGGATGCCAGTTTGGGCTAAAAAAACTTTCACAACTTTTGCTAGATATTACCTGATAAGCTTGTTGAATGTGTGTGTGTGTGTGTGTGAGAGAGAGAGAGAGAGAGAGAGAGAGAGAGAGAGAGAGAGAATAGTGCATGCATGAGAGAGGGGGTAGAGAGAGATGTGATGGAGTTAGACATAGACAGAGATAGAGGGTTACAATGATTACAAGGAGGAAGGAGAGAGAAAAGATATAAAAAGAATTGTGTGTGTGTGTGTGTGTGTGTGTGTGTGAGAGAGAGAGAGAGAGAGAGAGAGAGAGAGAGAGAGATAGAGAGAGAGAGAGGGAGAGAGAGAGAGAGAGAGAGAGAGAGAGAGAGAGAGAGAGAGAGAGAGAGAACAGTGCGTGCATGATAAAGGGGGTAGAGAGAGATGTGACAGAGTTAGACATAGACGAAGATAGAGGGTTGCAATTAGGACAAGGAGGATGAAGAGAGAAAAGAGACAAAAATAATATTGTGTGTGTGTGTAGGTGTGTGTGTGGGGGGAGAGAGAGAGAGAGAGAGAGAGAGAGAGAGAGAGAGAGAGAGATGTCATAAGTGGAATAGGTGGAACAAAACATGCTGGTTGCCAAAAAAAACTCACTCCTAAACACGCTCAAAAAACTCACTTTTTGCCCTTCCCCCTATTCCTATGGGGAATCTTTTTCTCTAATGGAATACGTTTAAGGAATCCTTTTACTAGTATCCTTTTGTAAGAAAATGAAACTCATTAATAATTTATGTGCATTTTATTGGACATAAAATCCTTTAGATTTTCACTGGGTTAACTCTCTATTTTCCCCAAAATCCTTATAGCAAATTAAAGTAATTTATTTTTCAAGCATCCTTGGCTATATATTTGGATGCCTTTATCATTTTTTGACATCTAGACATTACCCTATGGAGAAATCGTTATTCTCATTGAATTTGTTGGGATAGTCCAAATTTTAGTTGTTCTTTGTTTTGTTCCTATATGTGAATGTAGCCATTTCTAAGCCATCGTCCCCTTCACTCCAATGGAATCCACTAACATTAGAGGCATCTATACCATTCCTCCTCTTTTATAATGTGTCAAGAGTTGGTATGCTCCTAGTTATGAATTACTTACACCACTCTCATCCAAGGTTGGCCAATGAGATTCACCACCATAAATATTAGGCCGTTTATTTTTCTAAAACAAGAGAGAAAAATATTAGGTCGTTTACATCACCACAAACTTCTTCATGAAGATTAGTAATTTGTTTACTTACACATGTGCACCCTTGACCAATCTGAAGGCTTGTGCAATTTCTTGATCTATAAGTTTAAGCATAGGTTGGGATGGATCCATAATGGAAGATGCCCAATTTTTCTCTCATTGCTATTGGGACCATATCCATCTTGGATCCACTATCCATAATGACTCCTTTGATGATACCCATCCCAAAATGACTTTCAATTTTTGGGAGAATTGACACGTGTCACACTTGGTAGCAAGAAGCATTAACCTACCACTTGAGCATCACGAGGCAAGGAAGTCCACTATCTCAAAAATTCAACTTACCCATAGAGAGTACACATATGTACTTTACACGTAGAACTGCGCGTACTTGATAAGTTGTATTTGCATTTTGTTTATGCTTGGAATTTAATTCTGCAAGAAGTATCCGCATGGTGCATTGCAGAAGCTAAGAAGTTGTTGCTAGAGATGGGATTCCATGGAGGACATGTCAAACTTAAGGAGGATAAGAAAATGTCTGGGGGAACACAGAATCTTCCTGCAAAAGTGTCAATGGGTGGAGGGAAGGCAAGGAGATTCCTATCAAACCACAATCTCGACAAAGACAAACATACATTGTCTCAAAGTAGTTTGGGTTGGGAATACTAGAAAGCATTGTGTGAATGCACGACCAATAAGGCTTCTCATCCTCAAGTAGCAACTTTGAGAGCTAAAGTATGGACAAAGGTAGATGCATTGATAAAATTGCTTCGCCAGGTTCAAATCGATGAGATGTATTATGAAAGGTTCAGGATGGCTGTGAAAGAGTTTATGCAATTAATGGTGAAAGCATGGGGGGAGTCGCACATTACGCATTACATGGTAATCTTGGCACCATCGTAATATTTAGCACTTGCTTTATAAACATTTTTTGTTGCTAATTTGATTCTCATCATGTTTGCAGCATATTCTCTATGCACACGAACCATGGTTTGTACAAAATTGGGGTCCTTTGTCAATTTGGAATACACAAGGCATGGAGAAGTCACACTATAGAGCCAAGGCAGCCTACTTCAAGAACTCAAGGCATGGTGGTGGTGTCACTTGCAGTAATGCATTGCATGAGATGTTCGACTAGTTTTTTAGATGTTTACTAGGAAGGACTTTGAAGTCTGAAAAGGCAAAGGCATCAGAACTTGCAAAAGTAGTTCAAATTGTATCAAAGAATAGAAGGCATAGTGCTTGGAAAGCATCCATAGGGAGTCAAGGAGTCACACGTTGGTTGCAAGCTAGAGTGAGAGAAGGGAGCAGATGGGTTAAACCACCAACAAAAGCTATGGTGTAATTGTATAAAAATATGAAATGAATATATTGCTTATTTTGACCACAATTTGTGCACTCACTCTTTAATATCTTGCTTATTTTGACCACAATTTTTATACTCACATGACGTTGGGGAAAGTGGGGACATGGTGGAGGGGGGAGAGAAGGGAGGGGCGTGGGGTGGGGCAAGGGGAGGGGTGGAGTGGTAGCAACAGTGGGGGGAGGGGGGATGGGGGAGGGCGACGGGTGTGCGCGGGGCAAGTAAGGGGAGGGCAAGGGGGGCAGAGGGTGATGAGGGTGGGGGGGTGTTGGAGGGGTTGGGGTGGGCGCAGGGGGCACAATGAAACCCTAAATATAATTAAAAGGGATGTCAAAACATGATGGGCCCTCATAAAAAGTTTGAAAAAACCCTAACTCTCATCATTCAATGGCAAGAGTGAAGAACACTACTAGACCCACTGGACGTCGCCTCCACCATATCTCATCTAGCTCTACCACCTCCATGGCATCCATGCACATGAACCTATTTGAGTCCGGTGGTGCCTCCCCCGACTCTTGTGAGGCCTCCCCCAACTCCCCAAATCCCGTGAGCCCACTCCCTAGTCTCCTTAGCCTTCCTCTCCTACCAAGTCCCGTGAGCCCACTCCCCAGCCCCAAGAGCATGAGCCTTCCCCTCAACCTTCTCCCTAGCCTTTCCCTCAGCCTTCCCCTCAGCCTCAGCCTCAGCATGACCCTCAACCTTCCCCTCTGCCTTCCCCTTAGCCTCATCCTTCCCCTGACCCTCAGCCTTCCCCTTAGCCTCAGCCTCAGCCTCAGCCTGACCCTCAGCCTTCCCCTCAACCTTCCCCTCAACCTTCCCCTCAGCCTTCCCCTTGGCCTTCCCCTCCCCATGAGATCCCTCTCCCGATCGAACAAAATGTGTTCGATAACCTCCCAGATATAGAGAGGATTCCTGAGGGTCAACAAACTGCCAGGAAGAGCACCATCTTTCCTCTCCCGGAGATATAGCCCATGGCAGAGATGACCCCTGTGCCCATGAGGAGGGTAAAGCAGACTTCAAGGAAGCCCCATCCCAAAGAAGGCCAAAACTCCAGACGTCAGCGAGAGGAGGACTTGAAGAAGGACTAATGCAGACAGGAGCAGCCGAAGAAGTTCAAGGCAGACAGGAGGCTGTGGGAAGGTGTTCAAGTACTTGTAAGGCCCCCACCAAGAGTCAAGAAGCCGTATTGAGCAAAACCAAGAGCGTGGGCCCTAAGGGAGATTAGGAAAATGTAGAAGACCACTGACAACTTGATCCCACGTGCTCCCTTCCAAGGTGTGGTACGGGAGATCGCACAGGGATACAAGGATGACGTGCGCTTTAGCACAGGAACTATGGGGGTGCTCCAAGAGGCTGTAGAGCAAGTGACCATCGCTCTATTCGAGGATGCCAACTTGTGTGCCATCCATGCAAAGCATGTCACGGTCATGGATAAGGACATGGTGAAGTGGCTATGAAGTGACCCAAGTTTGAAGCCCTAGATTCTCTTGCAGCCCACTCTTAGGACTTACACCACTCCCTGCCCTTGAAGGCACTATCTTGTATCTAAGGCCCAAGGGCCGATTTTTTTAAATAAAACATATTGACATTCTCTACACTATCGCATTGTTGTATACTTTCCATTTCAATGCTTGTAGTAAATGATTATTCTAAGTTAAGTTTTGAATTCTGTCAAATCCTAAAGGAATTTCACCGTCGCGTAGAAGGGAAAAGTGTTCGGCACGTCACCAGGAGCAAAATACCCAAATTCGCACCGTGGTGGGTTTTGGGCTTTCTGGGGTCCTGGCAACGTGCCAGACACGTTTCCCTTCTGCATGACGGTGTAATTCCTTCAGGATTTGACAGAAATGAACTCTTGATACCCAGAATTGGTGAAAATGATACTAAATTGGCTAGAAATTTATTAAATTAACACAATTAAAATGATGGAGAAAATATATCATCAATAACTTAAATAAAATACAATGGAATTCATGACGAGTAATGATAACTTAAAACAAATAATAAAGAAATGTAGTTATGTATCCATTGAAATATCCATTTAAATATATGTTTATATCTACAAAAGGCCTCACAGGCTATCTTTCTTCTTGGCTAGTTCGAGTACATCGAGAATAGGGGTCTTTGAATCCCCTAGTGGATTCCTAGATATAAATCTAGCCGCAACAGCACTAACATCCTCCTCTCTTGCTGCCAAAGACATAGCCGTTGCCACCAATGCCCTGCCATGAATGTTCGATCCAAAGGCATTGATAGCGGCCAGGCGGTGTACCAAAATGACTTTGTCGGCATTCCGAGTAATGTTGGAGTATTCGATAGCGCATGACAATGCCTTGCACTTTAGTAGCTCCGAAGGACCTCGAGGAGAAAATTTGTCGTGAAAGACCACGATATGCTTTGTGACTTTGCCAAGGTAATGGGCCAAAGAATGATCTCGCCCAAATGTGCCGCGAACATTACCCCATCGAGATGAGAATTCATCAAGCTCGAATGCATCCTGCAACAATTCAACAAACATTAGAAGACCGACAAAACAAATTATACTGAAAGAACATCAAAATAAAAAATATTGTTCGAACTTACCACTACAGCGTCGTCGGCTTCTATCCCTTCCTCATTTACAATGTTGATGGAACCAGGTGCTATGTGATGTTCCCATTTGGGAGGTGGACGCTTTCTCTTGACCTGTGTTGGAGGTGGAAGCTTCTGCATGAGAGGGTTGTGCATCATATACAAACATGTCTGCATCCCTCATTGAAACCAGCGTCGTCAAGAGAAAGTCTTCCATTGTCTGGTCTTCGGTACCTAAAACCCCGAGATCTTTGACACTTGTGTCAACATCGAACCCCGATAGGACTCCGAGTGCCTCATCCTCTCATAGTCCAAAAAGAATCTCTATGTCATGGAGGAATACGTACTCTTCTCCATCGATGATGAGGGGGGACAAGGACCATAATTCTGATTCTAGGTCAATAGTCTCTGATGTAGATTCTTGCTCTACTGGGGGCTCTTTAAGTAGGCTCAATGCTTGAGCTACTTCCATCTCCTCTGTTGGATCATCAAGACTCTCTTCCATGTAGATGTCCGAGTCTAGTCTAGGGACGACCAGATCACCAGTTCTAATAGAGGGGGTGCTAGACGATGAGGTTTCTTCCTCTAAATTTCCTTCTTGGAGAAGGAAGATGAATGTCATCTCCCATGAAAGGAATTTGGTGCCTGTATTTCCTGTGATCCCTGCGTCTAGGATGTCTTGAACTTTGACTGTCCTAAACATTTCGTCTGTAAGGTTGTCACAAAAGTGGGCCAAGCGCTTTACAAACTTGGGTTCCTCTACGAACAGATACTTTATGTAATCTATGGGAACCCATCTCTTTGAAGTGTGGTCAAGTGTATAGGAAAAATTTGAGAAATTATCTTGCATGTAAAGGATGAGATCTGAGAAGTCATCCTTGGCTCGCATATATGTGCCTAGGACATCTAAAGTCCTATCAAACACTAAAAGTAGCTCTTCCTCATGATCTACAAGTGCAGTTCGTGAGATGAAGTCATGGAACGCAGTTCTAACTGAATCCATGGCAAATAGTAGTTGATGGAGGGAGTAACTTCTCAGGACTAGAGTTTCTATGGCTCTCTAAATGTGAAAGTGAGAATGTGATGTAAAAAGGTCTCTTACCCCTTAATTTATATCAAACCCTTAAAATTCAAATTAATCATAAAATCCCCAAATTTTTTGAAAAACATTTACCACCATGAACTGAAAGGAGAAAATATTAAAAGAAATAACATTTTAATTTAATTGTCCATCATCTTTTGAAGTAATAGCTAGGATTTGACAGACAAAAAATTAAATGCTGCACTAGTCAAACACATTGTTAGCAATCTTCAAAGTTGCAGGAGGAATGAAATTGGCATTATGCATGAACTTCTCCACATGGTGGCTAATCTTACCACCATTTAAGGTAAAGTAGAAGGACTCTAACATGCCATCCTCCATGACCAATAGGTGTTCTCGCACATCCCTTAGAGTCTATTGCGATGTGACATTCACATTCTTGACATCTCCCTCTTCAACATCAATAGACAAACTTACCCCTGTATTGTCTTCATCATTAGAGTCAAGGGGAAGCCACTGGCCATTTGTTTTCTTCTAGCACCTGTACTGAAAAGCTAAATACAACATTTGGCGTGACAAATGGTATCTAATAACCACATTGTCTTTACATGCATGACATTGAAACACATCACCCTTTTGGTCACCTGACCTGGTTTCCCAATTCATCCCAAGTAAATCTTCAAGAGATTATTTTCATCTACACGCTTGTAGGACCACATAGTTTTTATTCTATGCATATGTATATTCTGAAATAAAGAAGCAAAAATGTGTAGAGGCATAAACCAAGATAACCTTGCCCATTTGGATCCAAATGTAAACTTCATGGCCATGCCCACATCCTTTGCAATCTTGTCCTTGTACAATTGCAATGTCTTCGAGTCCACATTGCTACAATCCATGTCTTGAAGTTGTGGTGGTGCAATGGTTTGCAGATGGCCATAGCTTGATGATGTCGTTGGAGTGATGTACATTGCATTATACCAATACACATTCTTCATTCGCAAGGAGGCCAACTTCTCCCCGGCATGCATTTGTTTACGTAAATCCTCATGAATCATAGTGAACTTGCCTATGAATGATTCAACTGGTTCCCACTCCTCGAGGTCCAAAGGGAAAACATCTGCCACCATGAATAAGAGCTCTTAGAAACCAAACACAAAATTTCCAAATGGACTCATTACACTTACAGGTGAAAAAGGTACATAGATAGAATGGCTCACAGTGTGATGGTATCCTAGATTGATTGAATGATGGAGGAAGCCGCATATCTTTTCCCATGTAAACATGTTGTACTTTTGTGAGCCATCCTTTCTTCCCAAACTTGAACTTCAAGATGCACCCCTTCCACTCATGCAAGATGTCACCTCTCTTGCTCTTGGGAAGCTTATGTGGACCTTTGGCCAATCCTTTCATCACTATCCAATCATTTAAGCTGTAGGTGCAAGGGATCCACTCATCCAATGCATTTCTGGTGTTGTGGAAGACACAAGAGGTCACAGCATTGCGTGGTCTTGTAGCCTTTCTCCTCACCATGCTTGCAGAGTTTGCAACAGCAAGAATGGGATGCCTACACAAGGCAATGCAGCTCCAACAGAGGCACAAAAGAGGGAGAAGGAGAGGGACAGAGCAGTAGCAATAGAGGCACATGAGAGGGAGAAGGAGAGGGATAGAGCAGAAGTAACAGAGGCACAGGAGAGGGAGAAGGAGAGGGACAGAGCAACAGTAATAGAGGCACATGAGAGGGAGAAGAAGAGGGACAGAGCAGCTCCAACAAAGGCACGGGAGAGGGAGAGGGGAGAGAGAGAGAGAGAGAGGAGCTGCAGTAAGCAAGCCAGAGCAGGAGGGAGTAGAGAAAGAGGGGGAAGAGGGAAAATGTGTGGGATTTGGTTCAAATCTGAGTGATTTGGCAGGCTGGACCAGAACAGTGGGGGGCAGAGGCCCTAAAAATAGGGAGGGGAGAAGAAAAATTCGCCATAAGGGCATTGAAGGTAGTTTTGGGCTCGTGTGGGGGAGGTGCACCTAGTAGAAGGGTCAAACATGGGTTAAGAGGGGGGGGGATGGTTTGGGTGGTCCATAGTGTAAGGGGAGCAACCAATATGGGCTCTCTGCAAGCTTGCCCACCCTCCACCCCAACATACCATTGCCCCACACCTTCTAGCACTTTCATTGGTACACCTCAATTCACTCTCTAATCCCTTGAAATTAGGAAACACTAATTGGAGGCCCTTTTGAGACCCCAATTCTCCCCTAATGACACATATACACATACACATATTCACATACGTATACGTATATGTATACACATAAATATACATATATATATATATACACACAGACACATGCTCGCATGCATACACACATACATATAAATACATCAGTTAGTGTGGGGTAATCAAGCTAGTAATTATGAGCCACACACTTGACCACAACTGACACACACAAACATCAAAAATAAACTTACAAACTCATTAAAAGAAGATGATGAAGTACATGAAACCAATGGAGCACGGACTAAATGAGGGTGAAAGGTCCACTTATAGAACTAGTGCAAATTTACCTTGGAGATCAAACGGGCAATACTATTGGTAATACCAATAGTAATATTTTTCGCACAGGTTACCATAATATTTATCATTTATTAGGTAATAATACTATGTGCATTGCCTATAGACTTAAATGTATCAATGATAAAAGTATCTTATACCAATGGTAGTGCTTATAGTACTAGTGGTATTTTATCGCTCGGTTATCAATTTCCAAGTTTTTTTAACAGAAAATGTTTGTCATCTATTACATCTATCAATGCATGAAATTTGATGTCCATGTATATAAACACACAAAAAATGCAAGTGCTTACGTGAATATGCAATCCCTAACAATCATTCATGAAGGGAGAGAAGAGTATAAGATGAAGGGCCGTTGTTTGCATGAGTATAGTGTCAACCCCATGAAGGATTGGGAGATATAGTCACCCAAAAATTAAAAGCTAGTGTGATAAGGTCAAATTTAGAAAGTCAATTGACCATAGTATTTTGACTTTCTTAGAGTAAAGCCTCTAGTCCATTTTATACACTAAAGAGTGGACTTTATGAGAGTCTAAAAGTAATGAATAATAATTATGTATCTTGGGACCCTTATTAGCAGAAGGTGCAAATGAATGTTATTATGCATCCTGGGACCCTTATTAGAGGAAGGTGCAAATGAATGTCTAGAGCCTAGTCTCTCTAGGAGGACATGTCTATAGAGCCTAATCTCTCTGGGTCCTTATGAGGGTCAAGGCATATATTTTTGGGCAAGATGCCAAATTACCAACTTAGGGCAAGGTACACAATTGACGTGGAGAGCCGATATAAGCTCTCGAGAGTCCAAATGGTGAATGAGGAATTTGTTTTAAAAAAAAGTCGAATGTAGTATGTCCTCCCATACATTTAAAAATGGGATTATAATACAACTATGCATTAATCTAAGTGTACGTGTGGATAGATGCATACCTATGCACTAGTATTTCCTAGCTTTGGCTTTGGCTTGTCCTGCCTCTCCCTTGTCATCATTATTCAAGGCATCAGCCATTGCCCTTATATTCTCTTCCTCAATCGCTTGTGGATTCCATGGCGACATCATCTGCACTTAGTCCAACTTCGTCCATCCAAATCCTCCAGCTTCTCTCGTTGACTTGCTGAACTTGCAACCTAGCCTCGGAATACTGACTCAATTTTGCAGAATTCTCGGCAACAGTAGACCACATGAACAGATATAGATCCGAGAAAGAATGTACGTATCGACGACGTTCAGACGCAACCACACGTTCGCGTGAGAATCCAGAAGCAAATGAAGTTGTTGCGGAGCTTTGTATCGGAAGTGTTAGCAGGTTGAGATGTGAGCTGTAAACCTTCTGCTTCATCAGCAAGCATATACGACGTCTTTGTTCAGACACTCTAATTTAAGTCCTGCAGACTCCTGCAGCTCTTGGCTGAAGATTAGCGCGCCTCTGGATGGGGAAGTTAGAAATTTGGCCGTATACTTAATAAGCGTGAAAAAATGGATGCTTTAATGTATGCATTTCTGAGACCCCATCACTCCTCAATCTGATCCATCTACTTCTACCTCGGGTGAAATTAAGATGGAAAGGTACCCCAAATTGAAGATACAACATCAAATTTCACAATACTACGAGCTGTTACTAACAGCGTTTATTTAATAGAATTTCCAAGATTTGGTTAATAAATAATATACAACTGCCTTGATATGTAGATAATGTAATTGAGCATTTTATATATTCATAATGACCTGGTCCAATTTTTCAATTTTGAGAAATCAAGGTAATATAATTTCCAACTTTTCTTCACGTCCAAGGCATTTGAACAGTGATACTTTGACATTCGTGGTCCAATTTTTCAATTTTGAGGAATCACGGTAACAAAATTTCCAACTTTGTCTTCACGTCCAAGGCATTTGGACACTGTAGTGATACTTTGCCCGTATGTGGCAGATTTTAAAAGAATTTCCCTTTTAATGGAAGATATGACGCTATGAATCGATTACGAATGTATTTTGTTGGGATCCTGCTAGCTTAAACAAAAATGACGCCGACGCGAAGGGCCGGAAATACAAACTGCCGGAATAAAGCTAATTTTGGAACAACGTGACCAAATTCTCCTAAACAACATTATCAAATGAGAGGAGCTCGCATTTCACGACAGTTTCGCTTGAAATCTCTGCCAAACAGAAGCATTTACAATTGAAGCTGCTGGAGCGCAACCAGAACAAACATATTATGTCCGTCCTTCCGGCCATTTACAGGAATGGATCATGTAGACATAGAAAATAAAAATACAGGCGGCAGCATTGCGAGCTGTTTGCTCTACTTCTTGGCAGGTTACTAGTTGAATCGATATAAGCTACTGCTGTTGAAACGATAGAAGTTAACTGCAGCCATCACAGTCTAAGAAACGAAGGCAGTAACTTAGCTTCAGTTGGCCGCCGGAAGCGCTGAAGTTCAAACTGCAGAATTGCATGTGGTTCTATGTCTTCGAGTGAATAGAATTGGGTACGAGTTATACGATCCAATGAAATACAACAAATAGAGCTTATTTTTAGTAGCCAGACGCGAGCCATGCAGCTCAACAAGAGGAAGGAGCTCCATTCCAGCCTTCTACACACTTGAGCAAGGGAGCTACAAGCTTGCCCCCGGCTATGGCGTCGAATACTTTGTCGAAATCTTGCCCTGGCGACTGCGTGGAGGTTCCCGACAGTAGCTGTGTGCCTAGCTCCGATCGCACCAGCTGGTAGAGCGGATACGTCCGGCAGTCCACAATGCGGTTCGGAACACTCGCCAGCCCTTTCTCAAACTTCTCCCTTGCCAGGGGGACTTCTACGCTCAGCTCGGCCTTGAGCTCCTCCTCAAACAACGATAATCGTTGGAATACGGAGGTTTTCTCGTCCTTTTCGGCCTCGCGGTTCTGCAGAGCGTGCTCCACAATTACGTGTCGCAGCTTCTGGATCAAAGGGTAGGTGGTGTTGCATGGATCATCGATGAAGTTAAAGATGGGCAGGCTCTCTGCGACTTGCAGCAGCTCTTTCTCGCAAAAGCGTGACGGTACAAGCTCGCCATAGCTTCCCTGGAGTAACGATTTCTTGGCAGCCTGGCTGATCGCCTTCTTGACCGTGCATTGGAAGTGCTCTTCCAGGTGCCTGAGATCCACAGCCTGACAAAGAGCCACCAAGTAGGTGGAGCACATGAGTTTCAAAACCTCCACGGACTCGGCGGTCTTTCTGGCAGCGATGAGACCCAGGGAATTGACATCCTGGTTGTGCTGCTCTGCACTCTGAACGTGATTGGTAACGGGATTGGCGAGGTACTGAAGCTCCGAGGTATATGACGCCATGGCGATCTCCGCTCCCTTAAAGCCATAATCAAGACTTGGGATCGGGCCTCCGCTTAGATTTGAAGGCAGGCCGTTGTTGTAGAAATCGTTCACAAGCTCCGAGAATTGAGCAAACAGGAGCTTTCCAATGGCAGCTAAGGCCAGCCGGATGTTATCCATGGAGACACCGATGGGTGTTCCTTGGAAGTTGCCTCCATGCAGAGCCTTATCGCGGGAGACATCGATGAGGGGATTGTCATTAACGGAATTGATCTCTCTTTGAATGGAATGCGTTGCAGTGCGGATCACCTCGATCTGCGGACCTAACCACTGCGGAGACGTCCTGAGAGCGTAGCGATCTTGCTTGGGCTTGGAGAGAGGATTCATCTTGTGAAATTCCGCGGCAGCCTTCATGTAAGAGCTTCCATCCAGAATCCACTCCATAATGGCAGCTGCTTCCATCTGCCCAGGATGATGCTTCAACCTGTGAGTCAGTGCATCCGTGAACTCCGGCATCCCGTGCATCACTTCACAAAAGAACGCCGAGAGCACTTCGGAGAGAACGGCGAGAAAGTTTGCGTCGTAGCAAACGATCGATGCCATGCCCGCCCCAACAGCAGTGCCGTTCACCAGCGCCAAGCCCTCTTTAGGCCGCAGCTCGAAGGGCGTTTCCACTCCCACTGCCTTCAAAGCCTCCTCTGCGTTAATCTCCTTGCCATCGCTCGTGTGCACGCGAGCATTGGGGCGACCGGTGAGCACTCCAGCAATGTACGACAGCGGCACAAGGTCCCCCGATGCTGTGATCGTGCCGCGGAGAGGCAGCTTGGGAGTCAAGTTTGCGTTGATCAATTTCTGCAGAGTCTCCAAGATCTCCCACCGGATGCCCGAGTATCCTTGCATCAGAGTGTTCGTACGCACGAACATGGCAGCTCGAGTAGCAGCCGAAGGAAGCGTATTGCCCTCGCATTGGCCGAAAATCGCCGCATTCAGAAAGCGAATGAGCTCCTTCTGCAGCTCGGTTCCCTGCGTCGTTCGTCGGTGCGACGTCGCCCCAAATCCGGTCGTAACGCCGTAGGTGTCGGTACCCTTCATGATATTCTGAAGGACCCAGTTGGAGGAGTCATCGACTCGGGACTTGGCGACGGAAGCATCAAGGTGGACACGGACGGAGGAGCCACGACGGGCGACGGCAGCGACTTGGGCGACGGTGAGGTTGGAGCCTTGGATGGTGAAGAGGTCAGAGTGGAACTGAAGGACCATATTCTTGAATTCATCGAGGTGGGAAGAGGAGAGGGAGGAGAAGGAGGAGGCCCAATTGAGGGGGTCAGGGGATTTGGAGAGGCAAGAATTGGGGGGGGAGGGGGGGAAGGATTCACCGAAAGCCATGCAGGGGAGCTTGGGAGCTATGGAGGTGGGAAGCTATGGCGAAAGCAGAAAGAAGAAGAAGAAGAAGATGATGAAAAATTGAAGAAGATGAAGAAGTGGCTTGAATTTAGCTCGCCCACCCTCCCACTTTATATACAACGCCTCTCCTTCCACCTGGCTCATCTCCGCCGTCCATCCTCCGTACGACCCAACGGCTGGATCTCTTCATGGGCCTCCCCCCTCTCCCGACCGGTCAACCACTGCTATTGACCTGTTGCTTACCCCCATAACCACTACATACTCCTAACTACTCCATCGTGGAGTCTCTCTCTCTCTCTCTCCACCCCTCTAGCAATGTTCACATAAAACATTTTTCTCAACAATCACAAAACTTGGGTTTCGAAATTTTGAAGGTTTTTCTCGAGACTCTCCAGCTTTTTTACTAAAACATAACTACATCAACTAAAATTTTACAGATTTTACAAAATTGAGAAAATATTTTTTACAAGTGAAAATGAAAATGTTGTAGCAAGTTCATTGTATATAGCTTATATATAGGTTTTCTGTGAACACTAGCCCCCTACATACTCTCTCTCTCTCTCTCTCTCTCTCTCTCTCTCTACAATCTCATAGATCCTGAAGGGTCTCAAGAGGACTTTAATACAATCAAATCATATCATATATCTCTCTTATTGGTTTGGTGACTTAGCAACCTTTTATACAGTGGAAGCTTCTATACATAGTTCTCTTTTCTCCTTTCCTCTTTGTGTGTCATCCTTCCTTGCCTTTTTTGTAACCCTTTCCTACAACCTTCTATGTACACGAGATGTGGAGTCAAGGATCTAGCATATCCATGGTTTGAAAGTGGAAGGAGGGGGGAGTGACTAGTGCGAGGAAAGTGTGTGAGGTGATGGACAAGTACATTGTGGAGACAATGAGGAGGAGGGTAGAAATATAAGAGAGGATTGGGATAGGTTGGAGGTTGGGGAAATGGAGGAGATATAGTGGTCTTTATTCAAATCAATGGAGAGAGAGAAAAGAGAAGAGAGAGTATTATATTAGTGGAGGAGGTGGAGGTGGTGATGGAGGGGGAGAGAGAGAGAGAGGGAAATGGAGGAGATATAGTGGTCTTTATTCAAATCAATAGAGAGAGAGAAAAGAGAAGAGAGGGTCTTAGTGGAGGAGGTGGAGGTGGTGATGGAGGGAGGGAGAGAGAGAGAGAGAGAGAGAGAGAGAGAGAGAGTCTCTACTATGTACTATACTACATAGGAGAGAGAGAGCCTACACTATCCAAAAGGGTTACGAAAAGTTCAAGGAAGGTTGACACGTAAAGAGGAAAGGTGAAAAGAGAACTGTGTATGAAAGCTTCAACTGTATAGAAGGCTGCTAGTCAAGGGAAAAAGTGACCAAACCAATGAGTGTGTGAGAGAGCCAAAGAGAGAGAGAGAGAGAGAGAGAGAGAAGAAGAAGAAGAAGAAGGGAGAGGGGGGGGGTGTTACAATGAGCCAAGAAAGGCATACAAAAGCCACCATTGATTTTGAGCTCCATTAGAATGAGAAAAGGTATGGTCAATAATGTTCTTCTAAAAGGTGGTGGCCATAAGAAAATAACAATATAATATAAGACTTCTTTCCAATGACATACTAGTTGGAAATCTTGAATCTTTTGACACATCTTATGTATAATTGTTTCTCTTGTAGTTGTTCCTAAGATAAGTAAAAGGTATATTATTCTAGCAAGGTATACCTCATTTAACTACAACTCAATAAATAACCTAATTATTTTCCATGCCAAGTGTAAATAGAAAGCAAATGACATTGATATGTGGGCTTTCTCTTACCCCTTTTCACATACAAATTCTTGATTCCTCCCAACAACCAAGTTACCTACTCTACATGAAAAAGACTTTCAACCTCAAATAGCTTCAAAGCGTTCTCATGGCCCATAGATACAAAGGTGCTCCAACATGTAGTGGAGGTATCATTACATGCTAGTGCAAATGAGTATAAACATAGCAGAATCTCATTCATGCTTCTGACGTTCATTTACACAATTCATGTATCATGATTCACAAGCCAAAGCAAAACTACCACAAATGTTCACAACGACTACAAGTTATTTATTTGTGCATTACGTCAATAGACAAACTTCCACATCATGTGGTTGTCTTCTTATGATTTTCACCAAACTAGGATCCCCATTTATAGCTTATGGGTGAAAGCATGCTTAGTTATACTACTATTTATGCTAAATAGCGAAAACAACATTAGGTAAATAGCACTCATTTTTGGAGTCCACCTAATCATTTTTAGATTTTGAAGCATATCGTCACAAGTAATTTGTATTTGATACTATCATTGAATATGAGAACTTGATATTTTTCAATGGGATACAATTTTGTTAATGAATTAAGTAGTAATATATTTAGGAGTGTCTCGGACACTCCTAAGTGGTACACCTAATCATGCTTTCACTGAATATCCTAATGCATAGTATAATAATTTGAACAAAAGAAAGAGTATCATATTTGTACAAAGGTGTAATTCTCATTGATTGATTTCGTATCTTAAAGCCATTTTCTTTTGTATGTACTTTCCATATGATGAAAGCTTATTGTAAGCTTGACATCATGCAAGACATATTTGAAAGTTTTCCATTTTGCAACCAAAATTTGATGGATTCTTCAATATTAATTAATGTCAACATCCATGTGAGAAGAACCATATCACATGCTCATCACATGTATAAGGTTTAAAAAGACAATTTAACCTTCCATTTTACATATGACAAATATGTACACGTGGATATTTGTTTCCTAGTAGCAATGTAAGATAACCTTTTGACAAAGATATATGTCGATCTTTGTTTCTTATTAGCAATGTAAGACAACCCCTTGAAAGTTGAACTTACATAGAGAATCACCTCCATTCTTGCACAACATTTTTTGCCTTACAAGAATAACATGGGGATCCCAGCTACCCTTTATTTTGCATAAGGAATGTAAGGAAAGATCAACACCCCTTCGTGCCCCCAAAATATCATGTAGGGTGGTTTAATATAAAGTTAGCTTAATGTTTATTACTTCTCAACATATTTAGAAATCGTTATGCGCATAGATACATACATATGTGCACGCGCGCGTGCACACACACACACACACGCACGCATGCATGCACACACATTAATTTTGCTTAAAATTTTCTCTCACTTTCTCTCTCTCTCTCTCTCTCTCTCTCTCTCTCTCTCTCTCTCTCTCTCTCTCTTTCCTGCTTTTCTTTCATATTCCTTAACTTCTTTTTAAATTTTTAATTTTCCTTTATTTTCCCTACTTCTCTTTGTTTCCCCAATTTTCCTTATGTTTTCTTCCTTTTTCTCACACTTTATCTTGAATCTTTCTTAATATTTAAAGCTATTTTTTCAAAAATCTTACCTACCTCAATTTTTTCTTTCTTTTTTCCTTTCCCTTTTTATTTTTTCTCTCCTTTTTCCTTTTTACCCTTTATCATTGGCTTTTTTATTTTCTATAAATTTTCTACTTTTTTCTTTTAATTTTCTTATAATTTTTCTATATTCTAATGTTTTTTATAGATTTTTACTCTTCGTCGTTATCTCTTGATTTTTTATAATTTTTCTAATTTACAATATTACTTTTTCATTTCTTGTGTATTACCCTAATTTTCCTTAATATTTTCCCTATATTTTTTTGGAACCCCCTTCAATTTTATTATATTTTTCTTGCTATGATTCTTCCTTTTAAAATGTCCTTATTTATTTCCTAATTATTTCCTTTTTTTTCATAATTTTTTGCTAAAGTTTGCTAAATAGATTGGTTAAATCTACCTATATGAGATTGGTTAAAATTAAAAGCCTATTAGATTAGTTAATTCTAAAGCCTAGTAAATTGATTAAATCTAAAACTTATTAGTGGTTAAATCTACCTATAGTGTTGACCCCCCTTCCCGCACTTTCTACCCACCCATAGCCAGCTATAATCTATCCTAGTCTTTTGCACTAACATGCATTTTAAGGCATATAGCCAACCCGCCTCCCAAGCCATCGTATTCCCCGACTATCTACTATGATAGCCTATTTAAAGAGACTCCATGGATACGCTGCTGCTACGACCGGCCTATTGTTGCTCCCACAGTCCCGCCTGCTGCCGTCGTTGGCCTTTGCCCATGATCTCTTAAGTTGCTGAGAGCTTCTTGGCTCTCTATTGCACCGCTACTATGCCAAGATGCTCCTACACGACCGCGCCTCTACTAAAGTGCTGACCTCACCCTTGATTAATAACCCCCGCACGGCTGCGCATTTGCTAAGTGCTGTCCTCACCACGCAAACCGTAGTACCATTTTGCCCTTTTCGAGCTTGATGGACTCTCAGGTAAAGCCCATATGAGACACACGGCCATGGCTCTTTTCTTCTTCTTTTATCTGGTTAGATATATCTTAGTACTCCATTAAACCCCCCTTGTTCTTTTTGCTTTCCCCCCTTTGTTTTAGACCCTCTCTATATACCCCCCACCCTCCTCCCCCCTACTATTTATATGTATATATCCTTTCCCCAACCCCCTCTCCAAATTATTTAAACAACCCCCATCTCTTGACTTATAGGTTTTTTCTCTCTTAACCCCCTCTCTAACGTAAATATAACTTCCTCCCCCCTTCCAAACCATTTTATTCTCTCTTTCCCTTTTTAGACCCCCTCTCTAATAGTATATAACCCCCACCCTCCTCCCCCCTTCTATTTACATATATATTATTTTCCCAACCCCTCTATAACATTATATAAAAAAAAAACCCCGCTCTTTATTTATATAGTTTCTCTCTAAAGTAAATATAACCCCCCCTTATTTTTCTCATTTTATCAAAGTACACCTGTGAGTTTTGTATATTCAATATGTATCCATTTACTGATAAATTCCCCCTCTAGTCCTAAATATATTCTTAAACTGATGCCTATGCTATTAATTTCTCTACCTCCTCACTCTTAGTTTTCTGCAAATTACCCCTCCGTTTTTCTATATAACCTCTCTATCAATTTTTTCCTATGCTAGCTATTTCCCTTAGTTTCTTAATAAAAAAGTCCCCTGCCCACTGCTTCTCTACTCATCAAAGGTTGTTTCAATCTCTCCCCCCAACTTTTTTTCTTAACGTGGTTCACCTCGTTCTCCCCTGTTACATATCCCCATTTAATTTTTTCCTGCATTAATTCTCCCAAGTAATTTTTTCTTACCCTGCATTATTTTGTGGTTTGTAATTTTTAAATAATTGTTCTTTTCCTATACAATTCCACACCTAGACCACACAACCAAACCTTTTACCTAACATAATCTACCTAACCCACACTTGAATAAACCCATCGTTGTGCATTTAATTTTTTGCATCGTGACCGGTAAGGTTTATGGCTAAGCTTCTAATTTATTGTGACCCCAATAACAAGGGAGGAGGGTTTATGACACCTGTCTTCCCAACTTAAGTTAACCTAGTTCTTATCATGTTTTCTTGTTGATGGTGACAGGTATGCAGATTCTCCTCTTTAGTAAATAAGATGCTTGTTAGGACTGCACTGGCGTTATTATTTTTGACACTTTTTTGTACCAACTTTTGGTTTTATGAACAACCATGTAGTAAATACTTTTTCAATCCACCCTTATCAGAGCTTCGTGTGCTGTGTTGTTGAAAGGTTGTTTATTTTTTACACACACACACGTGCATGTGCACGCATGCACACATGCACACACACATGAACGCACGCACACACACACACACATATAAATTTTTCTCAAATCATTTTTTATTACACAAGCACTTCCCCCCCCCCGTGCCCCCTCTTATGTCTCTTTTCTTTGCAAAACCCCCCCAAGTAATCTCCACCCTAACTAATCCCTAGTCAAAGCTTTCCCCCTTCATAATATATTCATATCTTAATTTTAAGTATTATTTAATCCCTAAATTAATAAGCCCCCCAATCCCCCTCTATTTCCCCCCACTCCCCTTTTCTTATTTAATGTCACTTTCACAACTTTCCATTTATTTAATGTCACTTTCCTTATTTATTTATATCCCCTATTTCTTTTGCAACTAACCACCTTGGTTTCAAAACCCTTGTAACTTTTGGAGCTTTGCCTAAATTCATTATGTGTACATTTGGTTGGGGCATATGCTTTTACGGCTCACTCATCGTGTATTGCAGCCACTTGGCTAGCGAGTTCACTAATCTCGGACAAGAGGGCAGCCAAATACAAGATCTCAGTTAAAGTCCTAGGAAATTTTTGATTCTATGTTGAAGAATGAATTTGAACTAACTTTGTAAAGAATAGTTAAAAAAATTTCTACAAAACTCTAGGGCAATAGGATACTACAACTCAATAGCCAAAGGTACTTTAAATTTCTATTTTTTTTAATTATTTGATTGCCAATAGAAAAAAAAATCACTCCTATTTACTAATAAATTATTATCATCATTCCCATGGCAAAGATACCTGGCAGTGTGAATCGTCAATGCAAAGCCAAAGTTGAAGAAAACAATTTGGCTTTGTGTAGCATGCTTTTCTACTGCATTGGGAATGGCTGAAAAAGGAAAATCCCCATGCAAAAAATATAAAACAACATTGGGTGTGGTCAGATGGTGTTGCCTCTCAATTTAAATCAGCACGTAGATTCTACTTCGTCTCAAGGTTCAAATCCTTGACCGGTCTTGACATAAATTGGAATTTCTTTGGATCTAGCCATGGCAAGGGTGAACATGATGGATGCAATGCTGTTGTTAAGCAAGCTCTGTTTAAACACCAATTAGCATGCCCTCAAGAAAAATTCAATGATGCCCATGATGCTTTAACATGGCTTACAACCAACCTCTCCACAGGCGCGCATTCAACATACAATAAACAAAGCCTTAAGAATATTGTAGTACGCAGAGTGTTCCATGAAGTGAAAGTGGATAAAGTGCAAAGGAGAAGCCAGCATGATTGTGAGAAAATTAAAGGAGTTTGTGGTCTGCACAGCATATGGGGCTTTTCAAACAACCAACTCATTAAAACGAGAAAACTTTCTTGTTTCTGCAGTGCGTGCATATAGGGGATCATGACAATTGTGAGAACATTGCAACTGCGAAGACATGGGAGCGAGTTCAGGTTTTCCCTCTACGTTCAGATGGAGTGACAAACAATGGAGAGAGAAATGACTTGCCACAGTTTGGGGAGAGTTTCGATGACTTCACTGACTGTCTGGAAGAGGGGGATAACTTTGCATTTGTCGTCGATTCTGGGGAGAATGAGGAAGGTGACCCATACTTTTTGTTGCAGTGCACAAAACCTAAGTACGAGGTTGAGGAAACATTTAAGGATAATTGGGGAGCAACCTATGAGAAGTGGGATGTAGTAATCGGAGCTTTTTGGTAAAAAAAACATCCAAGAGAGGCCGCAATTACGAACTGCTACATAGAGTCCACAAACATGTGTGCACTCTCATCTAGTAAGAGCTATTAAGTTCTAGATGCAACCTGTGCCATAGTGAAAAAAGAAGGGAAAGAGTGTCTTCAAATTGGATTTAGACGTGCATGAGCACATCTTGGGGTGTCTTGGAGTGGTGGACGAGGACGACTGAGATAGTACTAAGAAAATGTATGTAGTCTCATTGCAGGGAAATAATATGTCCACTTGTCCTACAAAATGGAAGTTGTATTGAGACTGCTTCTTTTTAGTATATCCCAAACAACCACCGTGCTAGTTTTATTAAATTATTTTTGTAAATCCCAAACGGTAAAATCCATGCTTGTTTTTAGTATATCCCAACAACCGGTTTTCCATAACGAATCCACACATCCTACAAATCCATTCATCTTGTAATAAAAGAAGCAAACCATCACGCTGGTGGCTGTTAATATCCTAGTGCAAACCAACCACTGCACTGGCGATAACTTATCCTGCACTACTACCATGCTATCCCCAAACTAATCCTGCACTACTATTGTGCTGCTATCCCCACACTATTGCTGTGCTATCCTAAAATTTATTGCATTGTGCTATTCTAAGACAGTGCCCTTTAGACGGTTTATCGTTTCGTTAACCGTTAGATTTCATCCCATGCTTGCTTTTAGTATATCCCAACAACCATCGCGTTGGTTTCCCATAACGAATCCATTCATCTTGTAATAATAGAAGCAAACCACTGCGTTGGTGGCTATTCATATCCTAGTGCAACCAACCACCGCATTGGCGATAACTTATCCTGCACTAATTCTGAACTACTACCATGCTATCCCTACACTATTGCCATGCTATCCTAAAATTTGTTGCACAGTGCTAGTGCCCTTTAGACTGGTTATAGTTAACCATCAGATTTCAACCACCGGGCTACTTAAAACATTTAAGTACTAACATGGAAGTAGGTCGATACAAAATCAGGTATTACGAGCACCATGAGAATATCCACAAGTTCAAGAAATTTTTGCAAGATTTTTATTATTTCAAAACACAATGACATTTTAATAAGCAAGCATCTCCCAGCTCTTGAGGCCAGTCTGCCGCACAATCGCATACCTCTTCACACACTCGGATTACACACTTCTTTCTTAACTCTGCCGACTTATACGCCCATAATAACTCCTCCTTTCGCTGGGGGTCCTCTTCATCCTACTCTTTGCGCTCTATACATCTTCGCGCCTCTATAACGTCTTGCCAACAGAAACCTACATCATGAGCTTGACAAGTACCTTAAAGGAGCAGGAAAAACAGAGGAAAAACAATAGCCAGGAAAATTAATATTCATCGTCTGTGCCAACTCCAAGTAATACACCCACCACGGAAGCATGTCCTCCTTGCAGCTATTTTCCTCCTTCTTCAGGTTTGTTTCTGTGAGAATGCCATCCAACCTCGTTTTTAGATAGAACAAAGGCATTCCAAAGTCTTTTGGGTAGAGGGTGATGACACAAACACCTCCATCCCCATAGTCTACCAAAACCAGAAGGTGGAAGCCATTGTGGATGGGGGAGCAAGAGTGAGTGTTTGCACCAAGGAATACTGGGTGAAATGGGGAAACCCCACACTCAAACAGACCCATCCAGTAGTAAAGCTAGCCGATGGAGGAACCGTTGAACCCCTAGGAGTGATGACAGGCATAAACATTAAGGTATTCGGATTCACATACCCCGTTAGGTTCGTGGTCATGGACTTCACTTGACAGCTAGGATATGAAGCTATCCTAGGCAAGCCCTTCTTGCGAATGCCCAGACTCATGCATGACTGGCGCAATGATAATATCTACTTATGGCATGAGGAGCAAACCATGAGAGTGGACTTGCACACCTATAGGCCCCACCCATTGTTGGGACACCTTAGTTGTCTAATCTAAATCTTTCATCTCACATTAGTTGTCTAATCGAAATCTTTCATCTCACATTAGCTCACTCATTGAAATCTTTCAGTCTCACATTAATGATCTAATCAAAATCTTTCATCTCACATTACTTGTCGAATCAAAATCTTTCGTCTCATTCTTATCACCGCATTGGCATGGATCAAAGGATACTATCTAGTCACATAGTTGAGAAAACATTGCCCAAGTAAACTCTAGAGAAGATTAACAATTCAATAGATTACACACAGATTACATAGATTACAATCTCAAAGACTCCTTTACTTCAAATTACATCTCAAGGACTCCTTGTTGAGCTCCCTGATTGCAGGCTCGGCCCTCCTTGCTCCTTTCTAGAATGGGGCGGGTTCCTTCCTACAGGGGCCTGGTCCTTCCCTTCATGCCGCTTCCTCTTTCCTTGATTTGAGCTTCTTGGTTGTAGGCTCGACCCTTCTTGCTCCTTTCCTGAAGGGGGTTGGTTCCTCCGTTCAGGCTTCTTTTCCTCGCAGCTGTCAGGCTCTCGGTCTTGGCCTTCTTCAATTTGAGCTCCTTATCTTTAAGATATTTTTCCTAAATGGCAAATTGATTTGCATCATCTACTTTCTCATCGTAGATAGTTGTAGCAGGTAGACACATTTGATCTGTCCATGACCTGGGCAATGGCAAATGGCATTCTCTACATAGCAATTTTGTATGGGCAAACACTACAAAGCAAAAAACGTGCACAAGGTGGTAGCACGTAGGCCATCGGATACAGTAGTCATCTATGATAGGGGTATGGCATACCATGCATTTCGGACCTTGCTACATAGTAGATAGCATAGCAGGATAGGCATCCGATTTAACTATTGTGGCCGTCAATACCACAATCTTGCTTTGTACATGACGAAGTTGCTTCTTGATTCCTTCCTCCCTCATCTTAAGGTTGCGGATGTTCTCCTTCATCTCCTCCACTTTTTGCTCACTCTGTGCAACACCTTCATTTGAATCCCTCAGCATCTGTTGAAGTTGTGTAAATTGCTGAAAAACATCTTCATGGGCTATTTCCAAGACTTCCACTCTAGTTTGGAAATCTCTCAGGATGACGGACTGCTTTTCATAACTGTCAAAAGAGATGTCAAGCTCATGCAAACATCTACCCTGATCTTCTTGCAGGGTCTTGTAGCTTGCTCTTTGGACTTCCAACAGTGTTTCAAAAAAACAATCCTCATCATGGCTGTTGCAAATTGCTCCACCGCGGTGGCTAGAACTTGCTCCATCGTGGTGGATGGAACTTGCTCCACCGTGGTGGCTGCTCTTTGCATCCTTCTTGGCCTAGGGAGCTGCCTCATTGTATTGTCCACCCCGGACGCTCTCTGCCCCATTCTTCCTAGCCTTAAAGCTCTCTCATAGTTCCTATATCACCTTTCTAGTTTATGCATTCTTCCTTTTTAACTCCTCCATCATCTGGTCTTCTTCAATGTTCAATGTGTTATGCATGTTGCATAGCTATTTGTAAAGACCCTTCTTTGTGCTGCATTGGCAGCTTTCCCTTGTAGAAAAGTCACCTTTAAGACATCTGCTTATCATATTGCTCAAAAATCCCTTTGAGTGTAGATGCCATCAGGTGCATTGCAACTATAGCAGACTGAGATGACAATTGGGATTTTCCATCCACACAATTCTTCAGGTTGGTTGACACGCTCTTGGAGATTGCCCTTGAGAAAGATACATCATGTCCTTTCAGTTTCTCTACTGCTACTTGAACCTTCTAGAACTTGCAGGTTCCTCTCGTATCAAGAAAAAAGTGAATGGTCTTCTTCAGCACATCTTGGAGGTCTGTTGGCAAGCTCGAAATCTTGACTCCACCATCTTTACTAATCTAAGTGTTGGGGTATACATATAGAATATCCTGTCTCTTCCACTGCTTCTCGAAAAAGTGTGCTTGCAAACTGCCTCCAGAAATTCCTAGAGCATTTTCAATCATGCTTAATCTTCTGACCTTCACAGACTTGTTGCCCCTCCTTCATGTTCACCTCCTGTACCAACCTAGTGAAGTTTTGGAGAGCATCCAAATTGGGCTTTATGAAGAGTGAGAGAGGAGCTCCCATATGTCACGATTTCAAGAATAGGGGAGGAGGGGCTCTCGCACTGTTCTATAAAGGGGGAGGAAATATTGTGTGAGGAGCTCCCGGACTGTGCAAGGTCCATTACGAGAGGGGATAGAAGTTGCAAGAAGAGTGCAAAAGAGATAGAAATGGTCAAGAGGGATAGAACATGAAACAGTGAAGGAAATGGAATAGTGGAGGCTTGAGTTTGCAGTCCGATTGCAAGGGAGAAAGAAATGGTCGAGAGGGATAGAAGATGAAACGGTTAAGGGAATGGAATAGCGGTTTGTAGCCCGACTGCACTATCAAGGTGAGAGCCACGTGGTGGTTGGCCTGAATTTTGAATAATTCAAGGCGGCAGTACTGACTTGCATGGTAATGAATGATTAGAGGTGGTGGTATCTAAGATTTCTAGCCACGTCTATGGCTCTGCTACTTTGCTCCACACCCCTCCTCTAGCTCTTTTCTTCCCCTGCTCTACTTTGCTCCATGCTCCCTCCTCCAACTCTCGTCATCACTGCATCTGCTCCCCTGCTCATCTGCTGCTCACCCACTCATCTTCAGCATGCCTACTACCCCCCCCCCCTTGATGCTCTGTGATCCCAATAATATCTACCTTCTCATATAATGTGATTGCGTTGCACTCACCTGGAGTAGAAATGCTAACACTAGTGGAGACCCTTTGTTCCCCCACAGACGATTCCCCACACATTTGAATGTCATCACCTTAGATGACATGCTCACAAAGGGCCTATTTATGGCTGTGCTGTATGGATTCCCCCTAGATGTTGACGAAGGCCTCAGTATTTTCAAAGCAGAGTACTCTTGACTTGATGCGGGGTCCGTAATCTGAGTCTTGGCAATGTGCATGGTCTTTGGCCTCTCCATTGTATCCTCCTTCGGCACCCTAAAAATTTTTAATGCAACAAGCTAGACTAGCAGAAAACTGAGATGTACAAATTCCCTCTTACTCAGACGAGGCTCTCAGCAATGGCTAGATGTAATCTTTTGGGCTCTCAATGATCTTTTGGCTCATTGGATGTAATGTTTTGGTCTCTAAGGCATTTATGTAATCTCTTTTTGTTCAATTTGAGGCTCTCAATATGCACTATTGTTAACTTTTATATTTGTATTTGAATGGTTATGGCTGCTACCTGTAATCTTTTGGCCTTTAAGGCTCTCAGCAATTGCCAAGTTTTTATAAATGTAAGATCCTTTGTTCAATTTTTGCTCGGTATAAGTTGATAATTTTTATATAACCTATTATTGGACGTAGATGTACATTGTAATTTCTTTTGCTCAATTTTCACTCGATAAATTATACTTTTGCCCTCATTTATATTTACTGCAACAAGGACTAAAATACCAGGAAAGAAGGACTACAATTTCCTTGGTTTATGACCAAATAGCGCTAAAATAACTCCAATGACCCCATTGTTGTAACTTCTATCCCCTCTCATAATGGACCTTGCACAGTCCAAGAGCTCCTCACACAATCTTTCCTCCCCCTTTGTAGCACAATGCGAGAGCCCCTCCTCCCCTGATCTTGAAAATGTGACATATGGGAGCTCCTCTCTTGCTCTTCAAAAGCCCAATTTGGATTCTCTCCAAAACTTCACCAGGTTAGTATAGGAGGTGAATGTGAAGGAGGGGCAACTAGTCTGTGAAGGTCAGAAGATTACCATAAATGAAAGCGTGATTGAAAATGCTCTAGGAATTTCTTGAGGCAGTTTGCAAGTACACTTTTTTGAAAAGCAATGGAAGAGATAGGATATTCTAGATGTATACCCCAACACTTAGATTAGTAAAGATGGTGGAGTCAAGATTTCGAGCTTGCCAATAGAACTCCAAGATGTGCTGAAGAAGACCATTCACTTCTTTCTTGATATGAGAGGAACTTGCAAGTTTTGGCAGGTTTAAGCAGCATTAGAGCAACTGAAAGGACATGATGTATCTTTCTCAAGGGCGATCTCCAAGAGCATGTTAACCAACCTGAAGAATTTTGTGGATGTAAAGTCCCAATTGTTATCTCAGTCTGATGGAGTTGCAATGCACCTAATGGCATCTACTCAAAGGGATTTTTGAGCAATACGATAAGCAGATGTCTCCGAAGGTAGCTTTTCTACAAGGAAAGCCACCGATGCAGCAAAGGCAGCACAACTTGAGAAAAGTCTCAGGGAAGGTGCAGAAGCCAAGGTAGAGGAGGCACAAGTGAGGGCCTTGTAGGCACAAGAGCAAGCTGAGGCTGCTATAAAATTGGTCGACATGGAAAGGCATAGAAGAGAAGAAGTTAGAGAAGTGCATGAAGGAGCTCTGAGATAGGCTTAAAAAAGTTAGAAATGACGGGGACATGGCAGACAAGGAGCTAGAAAAGATGCGAAAGGATATTGAAGATCAGAGAGCTGAAAAGGCAGGTCTTTACAAATGGCTCTGCAACATGCAGGACACATTGAACATTGAAAAAGACCAAATTATGGGGGAGCTGTGAAAAGGGAGAATGCAAAAACCAGAAAGGTGATGTAGGAACTGTGAGAAAGCTTCAAGGCCAAGAAGGATGGGGTAGAGAGCAGCCAAGGTGGAGAAGAAAATGAGGCAGCTCGCCAGGCCAAGAAGGATGGAAAGAGCAGCCACCATGGTGGAGCAAGTTCCATCCACCACGATGGAGCAAGTTCTAGCCACCACGGTGGAGAAATTTGCAGCAGCCACAGTGAGGGTTGTTTTTTCGAAACACTGTTGGAAGTCCAAAGAGCAAGCTACAAGACCCTGCAAAAAGATCAGGATAGATGTTTGCACGAGCTTGCCATGGCTTTTGACAGTTATGAAAAGTAGTCCGTTGTCTTGAGAGATTTCCAAACTAGAGTGGAAGGTCTTGTAAACGGCCCATGAATATATTTTTTAGCAATTTATGCAGCTTCAACAAATGCTGAGGGATTTAGATGAAGCTGTTGCACAGAGTGAGCAAAAAGTGGAGAACATCCGCAGACTTAGGATAAGGGAGGAAGGAATCAAGAAGCAACTTCGTCATGTACAGAGCAAGACTGTGGTATTGACGGCCACAATAGTTAATTGGATGCCTATCCTCCTATGCAGCAGGGTCCAAAATGCATGGTCTGTCATACCCCATCATAGATGACTATTGTATTTGATGGCCTATGTGCTACCACCCTATGCACGTTTTTTGCTTTGGATTGTTTGTGCATAGAAAATCGCTATGTAGAGAATGCCATTTGCCATTGCCCCAGATCAAATGTGCCTGCCTGCTACAGCTATCTACGATGAGAAAGTAGATGCTGCAGCTTAATTTTCCATTTGGAAAAAAGATCTTAAAGACAAGGAGCTCAAATTGAAGAAGGCCAAGACTGAGCCTGTCTGCGAGGAGAAGGAGCCTGAAGGAAGGAACTAGCCCCCTTTAGGAAAGGAGCAAGAAGGGCTAAGCCTGCAACCAAGAAGCTCAAATCAAGGAAAGAGGAAGCAGCATGAAGGGAGGGGCTAGGCCCCTGTAGGAAGGAACCAGCCCCATTCTGGAAAGGAGCAAGGAGGGCCGAGCCTGCAATCAGGGAGCTCAATAAGCAGTCCTTGAGATATAATCTAAAGTAAAGGAGTCTTTGAGATTGTAATCTATGTAATCTATGTGTAATCTATTGAATTGTTAATCTTCTCCAGAGTTTACTTGGGCAATGTTTTCTCAGCTATGTGACTAGATAGTGTTCTTTGATCCACACCAACGTGGGGATAGTAATGAGACAAAAGATTTTGATTTGACAAGTAACGTGAGATGAAAGATTTCAATTACATCACTAATGTGAGACTAAAAGATTTCAATTAGTGAACTAATGTGAGATGAAAGATTTTGATTACACAACTAATGTGAGATGAAAGATTTTGATTAGACAACTAACATGAGACCGAAGAATGAGAAGGTCGGGCTCAATGAACTCCCTCCCTATTTAAGTGCAGTGCAGACATAACTAAGAGCCCATTACAAATTCTAGCCCCAAAACTCTGTACAACGATCCAAACTTTGTACATAGATCAACCTACTGTGAATCTATGGCATACCCAAAACACTTTGGAATGCTTTTGTTCTATCTGAAAACGATGTTGGATGGCATCCTTGTAGAAATAGACTCGAAGAAGGAGGAGGAAAATAGCTGCAAGGGGGACATGCTTCGATGGTGGGTGTATTACTTGGAGTCAGCACATATAGTGAATGTTAAATTCCCTGGCTATTGTTTTTCCTGCTCCTTCAAGGTACTTGTCAAGCTCATGATGTAGGTTTCTTTTGGTAAGACATGATAGAGGCACGAAGATGTATAGAGCGCAAAGACCAGGATGAAGAGGACCTTCAGCGAAAGGAGGAGTTACTATGGGCGTATCAGTCGACAGAGTCAAGCAAGTAGTGTGTATTCCAAGTGTGTCAAGAGGTTTGCCAGTATCGGGTTAAGATATAGGGTGTGCCAGGTTTCAAGCCAACCCTATCTTATGCAGGCAAGAAGTTGAGGCACGATATTGCACATGCACATAAATCATTGAAGACAGAGCTGGCAATGACCGTAATGCATAGGGCCGTGTGTCACGCAATTGGTTACACACACATTAGTGATCTTTGGTTAATCAGTCCATACTTCAATGGAGGTAGTATTCATGACATGATCATGAGCCATATGGCCATGCAACTTACATCTTGGGATTGCCATGGATGGTGTGAACCCTTTCGGGTTACACTTGACATCTTGGTCGACATGGCTTATAGTCTTGGTGAATTACAATATCCCACCATGGATAACATTAAATAAGGGACACCTCATGCTTGCACTACTTGTGCCAGGGAAGTACAAGGCCAAAAATATGGACGTGTACATGGCACCTTTGATAGAGGAGTTACAGATCTTATGGAGAGGCATACGGGTCTTTGATATTTCCAGAGCTCTAAGACATACCAATGATATTTTGGTCAGGGGAATCTATGCACCTCAATTGTACTTCTTATTAAACCCTCATTAAACCAACATGTTGTATCATCGTGCCCATATTTTGTACAGGTGTTGCAATATTTTGTTCGACAATTTTCCTCATTATGTCCTAATCTAGAACACTTGCCACATGATTTCTCATTTGGGCTAGATTTCCCTCAAATTCCCACCTCTTTCAAGGTTTTCTTGACTTCATATTTGAGTATGTTCCCTTTTTTTGAATCTTTAGAATCCTCATATCCACCTTCAATTTTCTTTTTCTTTTTCTTTTTAGCTGCACCACTCTTATTCAAGGCTACAACTCAATTCAACAAGCCTTCATAGGTTTTGGTTTGATTCACCACCTCATGAGATTTTAAACCGAATTGGGTGCATCTAGTAATCAGCCAAGCATGTAGAGATTTATCATCTAGTGGTGTGCTTAATTGTTTAACTAGAGCCCTCATTTTTAAAAAACAATTATATACTGACTCAACATCCTTTTGTCTTAAGTCACTTAATATTGTTCGAACACCTTCCTCAGTGATTTTTGCTCGAAATCTTTTGAGAAAGGCCTCTGACATATGTTGCCAATCCTTTAAATAACTGATTGGAAATTGGTTAAACCATCTCTAAGTTTTCACCAAGGTACACGGAAATAAATTCATATAATTCTCCTTATTTGTGGCTCCTTGGATATGACACACTCATAAGAAGCTTTGCAGATGACTATATGCATCTTCATCATTTGACCCCTTACATTCCTAAAATTTCACTTTAATTGGTTGCTTGGTACGGACCTTTGTGACTCATGGTGGATTTGGAAGTACTTGGTCAGGTCTCAGACTTTTTGGGTGGTCAAAGATCTCCATGCCCTTTGTCATACTTACTTTTTGTTGTATCTCCACCTTGGGACTTGGGTCTAGTATTATCCATACACTTTCATGTTGGTGTAGTATTCTTCCCATTCCCTTTATCGTACTTAGTTTCTATTGTATCTCTGCCTCAGGACTTAGTTATAGTATCCATACACTTTCATGTCGGTGTAGTCTTCCACTTGAACCTAGCAACATCGATTCTCATCTATTGATTGTACTCATCATGTGCTGAGATCGAGTATCTAACTCTAGTTGCCTGTATTTTTGTAGAAGTCTTAGTCTTTGAACTCCTATTGTGATTCCCATCACCGTAAATGTGTTTGTGAGAAACACTCGAATTTGATGGAACATGGTATTGCACAAATGTGATTGATGAATCTGATTTTCCATCAGTTTCTTATTTTATTTAGTTGCCTTCTAATTTTGATTCTTCTTGTGGTCTTGGACTCTCAACTGCCTCTCCAACTGAATGGCTCATACTCGCTTTGCTTCATGAGCAAACTCAGAAGTGATCACATCCTGGCTTTCTATGGAAACATGGTCTGTCTCCTTGTGCCACCACCTGGAGGTACCAATCTATCTCCTCCTTGGTCAACTTGAGGTACCTAGAAGTGGTGCACTCTGAGCTTCCAAGAAATAGTCTCCAATCAGACCCTACACTTGACCAAGCTCTTCTTAGTCTTAACCTTTTCTACACTCATGACCCTTCTCGACTACACTCGTGACCCTTCTCGACTTGGACTCAATCTTGCCTTTCACCCGTGCCACCTAGTTCAGACTCCATGCCTTGTCGTAGTGAATCACACCAGTCTTGTCTTCTCAGATGGAAGTATTCCTCACGTTGAGTTGCGTAGTGGATCATCATTTGTAACCTTGTATCAGACACCTTGCAAGCTTCTTGAAATCCCATTTTTTGATTGGACAGTCTCCTTAATCCAAATTCTAGTGTGCAAATAGGTACAAAGGGTCTCAAATCTCAATCTAAAACTTGTATGGATTTCTTGTAGTAAGATGTTGTAGCAAAAGCAGTTGATGCTTGGTTGGTCTTGGGGTAAATCATAGACATATAACTCTATGCTCACATGGTGCTCGTGCTCTGTGGTAGTTTCACGGTGCATGGTGCTTGGAAGACACAAAACTTGGGGTGAGTGCAAGTGCAAGTGACAACAAAAAACAAGCTCAAAAGGTCAAGTGGTAGTACCATATGAAGATGGGGAATTGTATGCAATATCAAACTAAAAAAAAGTGTGAGCCAAATATTAGAAATCCCTTGTATTAAGTAATTTGAGTACAACGTTAGGATGCCTCGACTTTGGCATAACACACTCTTGCCTTTCTGACTCAAAGCCAAATCTTTTGCTTAACAATGTAGACTTATAACTTCCTCACACCCTCTATTGTTGCACTAGACACACTCTACAACTATACTTCACACTCAAGAGCTTATGACTCAATTGACTCACGAGATTCTAGGGAACTAAAAGACTTCCAAAGGCCTCCCAGAGGTTCAACTAGAAGTTGGGAAGCCAGACTTTTGGAAATGCCTTCCAAAGGATTTCAAACCATGCTAAAGAACTAAACTAGTGAAAGGAGATTCTCTTCTCTTCTTTAGTCTCTTCAAGACCTTTTAACTCATTGAAAGGTCTAGTCTTCACACGGGTAGTTTGAGCATTTCTTTCCTTGTTGCTGCTCCTCATTCCTTGATCGCTGCTACTGTTGTCTGAGATTGGTATTGGTGGTGGTTCCTTGTTCCTCAAACTTTCTTTATCTCTACCCAAGCTCTCCTCCTTGGTCTCCACGTGTCTTGGCTCCACCTGTTTTGGTTAAGGGACAACACTCTTTAACTACCATTATGGAACCCTATGTAAAAATACAAGCAAAATTTTTTGGAAGGAAGATGAATCTCCTTACACAAGAATTCCAAGATTCAAGGTCAACAATTGTCTTTTATTGAGATTGATGTGTGTGTGTGTGTGTGTATCAATTTTGGTGAGTTTGTTGCTGGCCAACCTACCCATCAAATCTCTGATATCAATTCAAACAATTCCAATAGATTCCTTCCACAATGTTGGTCTATTTACGTTCATGGAAAATGCACTATTGTTTGTGTTGATTTTGCAATACTCGTAATGCTCTCTACTCGGGCCAGCTGTCTGAAGACAAGAAACATGGTTGTGGGTTTAATTCCTATTAGGTGTCTCTTGATTGATGCTCTCAAGCAACTGTAGCCTGCACACTCTCTCTCTCTCATGCTCTTCAGTTGTTTTATTTCTCTGTGAACACATTGTTATACGATCTGTTCAGATATCCTCTTGCTCAGCTGTTGTGTTGGACTATTCAGAGATACTTTCTTTAACAAGGAGGGCACGCAAATGATTTCAAGAAGCCACAATGATTTGTGCAGATGCTCCATCCCTACATCCTCAACATGCACCCATTGTGCTTGAGACCAGCGCATAGTTATAAGGGATATGAAGCGAGAAGGAAAAGGGAACAATGCAACAAAGCAAGGCTTCAACAGTCCAATCTCACTACTGATGAAAGAAAGAGGAAAAAAGTTTGTCACAACGTGGCAATGTTTTTTGCTCAACAAATAGCTAGAATGGACAGTGGAGCAAAGAGAGACATATTGGATACATTACAGGCACATCCTGCCCTGAGAGTAGCTCAACTACAAGAAACAAGAGATGAATTTAGTGTTCAGGTAGCTCTCCTATGTGGTGTTCGTAATACCCTCGGAACGGTGAAGCGACCAAAGTCATCAGATGAACTATTTTTCAAAAGGTCTACTTTGATGATGTTAGTGAATGATGGGACAGAAGGGTCTCACAATCTAAACATTTTAGCAACTTTAAGAGTTTTAAACATTCATAGGAGGAATTTTTATGCATCCAAATCTAGACTCCTTCTAAAGGAGGATGAAAATCTCCCCTTGTCCACTTGCCATTAGGGGAGAATTGGGGTATCAAAAGGGCCTCATAAGGAATGGATTAGGGTCCATTGCTTATTGGGCTAATGCAAGGGGCTTGGAGGGTCCCAAAGAGGCCTAACCAACCTAGCCTAGGTGAGTTAAGCCCACATTTGAGCCCACCTCTCCCCCCAGCAATGAGGGGAGGGGGCCACTTTTTGAAATTTGAATTTCAAATTTTGAATCTCCCTCCCTCCCCCTCTCTCTCTCCCTCCCTCCCTCTCTCTCCCTCCCCCTCCTCCCTCCCTCCTCCCTCCCTCCCTCCCTCCACCTCCCTCCCTCCTCCTCCCTCTCCCTCTCCCTCCCTCCCCCTCCCTCCTCCTCTCCCCTCCTCCATCTTGCTCCTCCTCCTCCCTCTCCCCTCCTCCTCCTCCCTCCATCCTCTCCCCTCCTTCTCTAGTTGCCCTACTCCCTTTCCTCTACTCCTCCCTTCTACAGAATCTCTCCCCTCCTCCTCCCTCCTGTAGCATCTCTCCCCTCCTCCTCCCTTCTACACCTGTTGCCCTACTCTCCTCCTCCTCTTCTTCTTGCCCTGATCTGCTTCTCCTCCTCCCTCTTCCTTGCTACTCTCTCCCTCTCATTGCTCCATCTTTGCCAGCTCTCCCCTACATTTTAGCCTACATCTATGATACCTCTCTTTGAGTGCTCATTGAGAGTGCTCTCAATGGAAGCAAGAATGGAAGAAGGAGAGAGAGAGACAGAGAGCCACACAAATTTCAGTGGGTACAGAACTACCCTATTCTTCTTTTTCATTTATTTATATATGTGTTTGAGTATTGTACATAACCGGGGTTAAGGCACAGTGACCTTTAACCCCCACAACCTCCCACTTAAAGGACAATGTGCCTTTAAGGGAGAATAACTAGTGAGCATACTATCCAATGCCCATCAATACACGACAATACTCAAACTGCTGACTAGGTAGACTCTTTGTCAGCATATCTGTAGGGTTATCATCTGTATGAACCTTGACAAGCTCTATGCGCTTGTCCTCAAGTACCTCCCTGATGAAATGGTACCTGACCTCAATGTGTTTGGTCTTTGCATGAAAGACCGGATTCCGTGCTAGCTGAATAGCACTCATGGAATCACTATGCAATGTCGGTACACCTGTATGAATCCCCAAATCTCCCACTAGCCGATCAAGCCATATAGCCTCCTTGCAGCCCTCTGTGGCTGCAACATACTCAGCCTCTGTGGTAGACAAAGCAACGCACTTCTGTGCGCGAGACATCCATGACACTGCACCACCTGCAAAGGTGAACACATAACCAGAAGTAGATCTCCTACTATCCACATGCCCTGCATAGTCTGAATCTGTGTACCCAAGTACACGCATGTCTCCTTTACCAAAGCAGATGCACATCTCCTTGGTACCCTTCATGTACCTCATGATGCACTTAACTACCTCCCAATGCCTCTTTCCTGGATTAGCCATATACCGGCTAACAACTCCCACTGCAAATGCAATGTCTGGTCTAGTAGCTATCATAGCATACATAAGACTCCCAACTGCTGATGCATAAGGAACCTTGGCCATCATGGCCCTCTCCTCATCTGATTTGGGACTATCTGTGTGACTCAGTTTCACATATGGAGGCAATGGAGTACTCACTGCCTTCCCCCCCTCCATATTGAAATGCTGCAATACTTTTGTAACATACTCTTTTTGTGAAAGCCAAAGGAGTTTTCTACGCCGATCACACGTGATGTGCATACCAAGAATATGACCTGCAAATCCCAAATCCTTCATATCAAAGGCCTCATGCAACTTGGCCTTTAATGCATCTAGCTCATAAGTATTCTTGCTAGCCAATAGCATATCATCCACATATAGTGCCAAGATTATCAGGCTATTATCCTTAGCCCTTTTAGTGTAGAGGTAGTGATCAATTTCACTCCTTCTAAAACCCTGGGACCGAATGAAAGCATCAAACTTCTGATACCATTCTCTAGGTGCTTGCTTAAGACCATAGAGACTCTTTTCTAGCTTGCAAACTAAATGCTCTTTGCCCTTTTCTTCAAAGCCTTCCGGCTACACCATGTAAATTTCCTCATGCAAATCCCCATGCAAGAAAGCTGTCTTGACATCCATTTGCATAAGCTCCATATCCTCTATTGCCACTAGTCCAAGCATGCATCTAAGTGTGGTCATCTTCACAACCAGAGAGAATATCTCATCAAAGTCCACACCCTTCTCTTGCTTGAACCCTTTAGCAACCAAACAGGCCTTGTACCTAGGCACATCATCACCTGTGACCTTCATTTTGTAGACCCATTTACATGGCAATGCTTTCTTTCCATGTGGCAAAGAAACCAAGTCCCAAGTCTTATTATTCATAAGTGAACTCATCTCTGATTGCATAGCATACTCCCACTTGCGTTGATCCTCACCCATCATAGCCTCTTTGTAGCAAGAAGGCTCCTCGCAATCAGTAAGCATCACATAGTCTACTCCTGGAACAAACCTATCAGGCGGTCTAGACACTCTAGATGATCTTCTCAATGGCATTTCAGCTTGTTGTCCCACTTGCATATCAGCCACATTTGGCTCATCATTTCCACCAATAGATGATCCATCATCTACCCTTGATTGTATACCTGTGGGAGTACTTGTTGGTGGTACCATTTCTTGCACATTTGGTGCATGGACAGCTTGCTGTCTATCAACATATGCAGGTGGATTCACATCCTGGAAAGTGATTCTCCTCATTTCCACATCCCTCATGGGTGCCTTATGCATCTTCTTCTCATTGAAGACCACATCATGGCTGCGTATGATCTTCTTTACTTCTGGATCCCAGAGACGATAGCCCATCTCTCCACTTTCACCATAACCCAGAAAGATGCATTTCCTAGACTTAGGATCTAGCTTCTTTCGAAGCTCTTTTGGCACATGTGCATATGCCTCACACCCAAATATACGCAAATGAGAGTAAGAGGGCTTCTTGCCACTCCATGCCTCTTCAGGAATACCACCATCCAAACTCTTGCTAGGTGATCTATTGATCACATGCACTGCAGTCTTCATTGCCTCAGCCCAAAAACCACCAGAAAGACTTGCATTGGAAAGCATGCATTGCAACCTTTCTTGAATGGTACAGTTCATCTTTTCTGCAACTGGATTTTGCTCTGGAGTACGAGGGGATGTAAGCTCCCTCTTAATCCCACGAGTATCACAGAAATGCTAAAAGTCATGAGAGAGATACTCTCCACCATTGTCAGTCCGTAGGCATTTAAGCGTTCTACCTGACTAATTCTCAACCAAGGCCAGCCATTTCTGAAATATCTGGAACACATCACTCTTCCGAGCTATAGCATAAGCCCACACTTTCCTAGTTGCATCATCAATGAATGTCACATAGTATTCAGCCCCGCTTAATGACCGTGTAGGCATGGGACCACATACGTCTGAATGCACCAAATCAAGCATTTCAAACTCTTTCTTTCCCCTTCTTTTATGGGCTGATTTAGTCTGCTTCCCATAGAGACAGTGCTCACAAAATTCAAAATCAGAGAAACTCAAATGCGGTACATAACCCAAATGGCATAAGAGTTTCATTCCATTCTGGCTCATGTGCCCCAACCTGCAATGCCACAAAGAAGTGCTTGGCTGCTCGGTTATTGCAACAACATGATCAAATACCCCTAATACATGTAAGGGATACAAAGTCCCACACTTGGCACCCCTAGCCAAAAGCATAGAGCCCTTTTGAATTTTCCAACTTTGAAAGCCAAAAGTGGTGTGAAAACCAGCATCATCTAGCTGACCCACTGAAATAAGACTCTTGGTCAACTTAGGCACATGTCTCACATGTTTCAAAACAAATGCAGACCCATTTGCAAAAGAAAACTTTATGTCACCTGCTCCCACTATGTCACATGCATAGTCATTTCCAAGATGCACACAACCTATCTTTCCACTATCATAAGTGGAGAACCATTCCCTATGGGGAGTAACATGGAATGAAGCACCAAAATCCAAAATCCAATCCTGGGAATATGCATCATCTGAAGTGGTAAGCAACTCTGCAGATAAACTAGACATGAAGAGAACATCATTGTCACTATCAAGTGTGACTGCATTGATCTCCTCGATCTTCACTTTTCCTTTGTCCTCCCTTGGACTCTCTTCCTTTTGATTTGCACCCCAATTTGCATTCTTTTTCTTATCCTTTTGCTCTCTTTTCAACTTGTAGCAATCCTTTTTCATATGGCCCTTCTTGCCACAATGGTAACACTCAATGTTCCATGCCCTGGATTTGCTACGAGACTTCCCTCTTTCTTGGGACTTCCCCCTGAACTGTGATCTGCCCCTTTGCACATTTAAGGCTGCATCCTGCTTGTTGCCATCCATAGACTTCTGTCTAATCTCCTCAGCCAACAAGCTACCCACAACATCATCAAATTTTAGTACTCCACCAAGTGCAGAGTTACTGACAGCTGTACGGAAGGTATCCCATGAGGATGGCAATGAACATAAGAGAAATATTGCCTTAGTCTCCGCATCAAAATTCATCTTCTGAGCCTGAAGCTGGCTGAAAATAATATTGAATTCATTCAAGTGAGAAGCAATGGAGACCCCTTCATCTGTAGCTCAAACAACCTCTTCATGAGGTAAACTTTATTAGAGGCAGTTTCCTTCTCATAAGTGGCACACAGTTTCTTCCACAAATCTTCAGTAGTCTGCTCATTTACTACTGTGAAATAAACTGACTCTGCAAGATGAAGTCTAATAGTAGACTTTGCTAATGCATCCAACTCATTCCAATCATCCTCAGACATATTTGCAGGCTTAGCTTCAATCCTTGCCAAGGGTTTAATCTGCTTCTTTTAAATAAGCACATCCCTTATTTGTTCTTTCCACAAAGAAAATTTTGTCCCATCAAACTTTTTAATGTTGAAAAACTCCTTTTCAGACATGGAAGAGGACGCCATGATGCAAATAAAGCAAAATCCCAAATGCTAGTGCCTCAAGAGAGAATCACACCAAATACCAGGTGCACCCAAATGTGTATGCCACAATAGAGTGAAATATCACCAAAACTCAAAGCTCAAAGCATCTGACTCATGTGCATATACTATGCATCCATATGAGCAAATCTGTCCCAAAAGAAAATGCCAATAAGTGCCAAATAACTCAAGCATAAACACTGTCCACTGGCATATGCATCAATAATGTCTCATCCAAGAGAGCATAGCACTATCAGTGCATCACCTGCAATGTTTTTTCAAAGCTGTCCCTTAGCATAAAATAGCATCCATGTGCAAAGCGTCCATAAAAAATAGCATCCCACAAGGCAATTTGGGCCTATCAGCGCATCCAATAAGGATCGTAATGCATCCAAATGGCCTATAAATCATCCATTGCAACCCAATGCATACCATGAATGAGCGCACATTGCTCAAACTACAACCAGAGTGATCTGCATAAGGTATGCTCAAGAAATCATAGTCCCATGGTAATGAGCGCTACTGAAAATAGAGCCTGAGATGCATGGGCGCCATTGCATAATCGGACTTAGCAAGAAAATCTGCAAATATCTCTCTTCTGCCAGAACTCCAAAATCCCAACCGATAAGTGAGAAATGGGAGTCAACACTTATCCACTGCCATGTGGCATAAATCTAAGGTTTCAAAACCTTAGTATGAAAAATGCATAACAGAGAGACGAAATCGAATACACAGAGATTTATAACTCTAAAAATCCTCCACCGAATCACGCAAGAATTGATAGGTAGGGGTTTTTGGGTGTCCGAAATGCAATGGGACAGATGGTTTTGGAAACCGTGGTCTCAATCACTGGGTCCAACACACGGACTGAAAAACGTTTTTTGAAACAGAGTTGTTTGTAAACTCCACCGGAGTGTGAATGATGAGCAACATAGAAGTTTTAGGACCTCTTGAGTCCACCGGAACTGACAGATCTACAAATGGTTGCTCCAAACTTGAGTTCCAACACCCGAGCAAAAAACGCAGGAATTGACACAGTGACTCAGAAATCCAATGAAATGATCCCAGATTCAGGAATGAAGGTGTTTCCAGGCTCCTGAAGTAATGTGGACACCAAAAGCAAGCAATAGTTGCCTCTACAAGTCAATACGGAGTCTCTGTCATCGAACGGAACATGGAAAATCTCAAAAAACGACTTTTTCTTTGAAAGCTCTTAACAGGCTCTCAAAACCACTTCGCAAAGCCAAAGTGACTTTTCCAAAGGTTCCTCCAAGGTTTTTGCACACTCGGATGCAAGTAAAGCCACCCACAAAGCTTCCCACAAAGCTTCTCCTTCCTCCCACAGAGCTACTGAGCTTCAAGCATTCACGCACGCTTAGCTAGATCACTCGGGCTCTGATACCAGTTGAGAGTGCTCTCAACGGAAGCAAGAATGGAAGAAGGAGAGAGAGAGACAGAGAGCCACACAAATTTCGGTGGGTGCAGAACCACCCTATTCTTCTTTTTCATTCATTTATATATGTGTTTGAGTATTGTACATAACCGGGGTTAAGGCACAGTGACCTTTAACCCCCACACTCATGGCACCATTCGAGGACATATCCAACAAGTACCATGTGAACCTACAACTGGAGGAAGAATATGCAAGCACATGCCATTTGGTATAAAGTGGAACTCCTCAAAGTGTGCTCCACAGTCTTTGATTGCAAGGGAAGAAGCATCTTGACCTTTGGGTGGATGGAAACTTGTATCCTTTAGAGCCTGCCACCCAAAAGAGTCCTCCTTTTCATACAATGCATGGCGTTGTTTGGTTTGTTGGCAATGGACATGCTGGATTGCTCGGTTATTGCAATCGATTGAACCATTCTCACACATTGGCTATGCAAGCAAGCGAGGTGGAAAGAGCCCAAGTAGAAGAACTTGCACATTTGGGAAATATTACTACTATGGCAATGTATAGTAGTATGCAAGATCTCCAATTGTAAAACAAAGAACTCAGTGTGATAAAGCACGTGCACTAGACTTGGAGCAACAGGAATTGGAAGAATCAATCCAGAAAGCTCGCTAAAAGAAAACAAGATTTGGAAAGGTCTATCTATGGCCAAGTTCAATGTGCTGTGGAGAAGGAACGAGCGAAGTCGATAGAACGAGTACAAAAGTTGAAGGGAACACCTTTGGGAGTGAAGGAGAGGAAAAGACATGATAGTGATCCTTCATATGTTCTAAGAAGTTTAATAAAGCCAAGTGATGTCATTGAAGTGTTCTAGGAACCTAGACAAAAAGGTCTACATGAACAAGTTGCTAGAGAGGTCATGAAGGACTTCAAGGGCCTCGTGCAAGCAAAGGAGCTTGTGATGCTGCTGATGTAAGTCATGAAGCTTACAACTCTATTTTTAAAAATTTCAAGTTTGCTATGGAGGAAAAGTATAAGATATCTACAATGCCATTGCCAACACTGTGGTCTGTAAGGCTTGCACATCAAGAAATAAACCAATGTGCTAGAGAAAAGCTTGGAGGATACCATTGTGTAAGTTGCACAATGACTTGGAAGAGTAAAAAGAAATCTGGCATCCAAATGTTTGAGATGAATGCTTTCACTAATGTTTACGTGGATGTAGAGAATTTGTAGAGAGCCATGGTCAAATTCTATGGGATGAGAGAAGAAGGTAAGAGAAATTCCCTCTTCGCATTCAACTTTATTTCTTCTCATTTCTATATCCTTACTGTATATCCTTACTGTATTTTGTTAAATTATTACACGGCGCAACGAAAGAAAAACTGAACAAAGAATAGAGAGTACACAACAAACTGAAGACAAACAAAATTTTCCTTTAATACCAATGTAGTACAGATGATGGCTCCGTCCACCTGTGCGCTCCCATAGTGGAGCTTAGATGGCGATCTAGACAGATACTAGGTGAAGAGCTACTAGCTGGAAGATTGGATCTGATCTAAAGTGATCTAATACAATGGACTGGGGAGGTCACCTCTTTAGCTATGAGTGCGGTAGTCGGATCAACATAGTCGATGGAACCGACTAGTCAACCTAGTTGGTGGAGCCGACCAGTCAACCTAGTCGATAGAACCGACTAGTCATCCATGGAATATTCAAGGAATATTCCCTATACCATCGCCTCGGGGGCTCTCACCCCCGAACCCCCACCAGGGGGGCCAACTGGCCCCCAAACCCCAGCGAGAGCAAGGGGCTCCCACACAATCACCTTTCTACCATCAACGGTCGCATTGATAGACCTCATCTGACATGCAAGTCAGGATCCATCCAAGTGTCCCGGGCTCACACATGGCTTCTCCTCATATGGGGGCCTTACAACTTGAGCACCTTGTGGATGTTGAGATATCAAGCTCTACCCCCGATATATCTCCTGGATGACTATCATTTATGTCACCGCCTATGTTAGTTGTACTCGTGGTGTAGTTAGACTACCACGTATGTTTTTGGTTTGGGTTCACATATGAACCACATATTCTAGGTTTTGACATATAGGGTATTTCCCTCTTCTATTGTATTGTTGTTGTGTGCAAAAGTGAAGAAAGGCTTCACCCTCCAACCTTGTGTCCTCTCTCTTTTGTGTGTTGTGAAGAAAGCTGAACTTGAGTCTCCTATCTCTCTCCCTTATTCTTTACATGGTATCAGAGCCTTGTTTGTGGTAAGGAGCTCAAGAAAGCAAGCCAAGTTTGTGGTGTCCTGGTAAGAGGACCAGTGTTGCTTTCCTATTTCGAGTTTGGGAGCAAATCTCTGCAGGTAGCACAGCCAGAAGTGCAGGAGTGCACTGTTTCAGACTGAGAGGCCCTTCGCGGTGTGGCGAGAGCGTAGTATTAAAGGCCGTTTCGAGGCCCGTTTTGAGGCCATTTCGGGGCCCATTTTGAAGGCGGAAGTTCTTCGCAGGCACTCAGAAAAAGGCCTTGTTTTTCGCTGTGCGACCACTGCGCGGCTCGTCGGTGGAAAGGTGCCAGAGAAATTGCATCGTATGCCTGTGTGCAGAGATATTGGGAGTTGCAGATTCATGCCTGTTGCCAGTTGATGCAAAATCGTCACTAGGAAGTGACTGTGTGGTGAAATACCACTTTCGTCAGTGTTGCGGATCTACCCCTGTGAGGCTGTTTGCAGAAGTTTTGCTATTTGCCCTTGTGAGGCATTTGCTGTGTTTACAAGTTGCTGTTGCAATTCGTGATTTGTAAAATGTCTGAGAATCTGTCTACCATTGTCAGTGAGAAGCTTGACAAGAACAACTTCCAAGCATGGAAGTTCAGGATGACAAACTTCCTTATGGGAAAGGGAGTTTGGGATTACATTAGTGGTGAAACTGCAGAACCAGTTTTGGGTGCTGCTTCCACTCCTGCTGAATTGAAGGCCTTTAAAGAATGGCATGAAAAAGCCAGAAAATGCTTGTATTGGCTGTCTGTTAGCATTTCAGATTCTATGATTGTGCATATACAAGATGTAGAGACACCTAAGGAGGCATGGGATACATTGGTGAAGCTGTATAGCACAAATACCAAAGCACGAAAGATGCAGCTAAAGCAGGAGTTGCACAATGTGCAAAGGAAAAATATGAATATAAATGAGTATTCCTTGAAGGTGAAAGGCCTTGCAGATTCTCTTGCCTCCATTGGAGCACCTGTTGATGATGAGGACTTAGTGTCCGTGACCTTGAATGGTCTTGGGAAAGATTATGCACAGTTTCGGACATCCATTGGAGTCCGTGAAACATTTCCTGATTTTCAGAAACTTATTGCTCTCTTGCTGAGTGAAGAGCAAAGGAATGGTGGTTCAGCCACCTCAACTTCTCAAGAGACTGCTTTCTACTCGAATACAGGTAGAGGCAGGGGTAGAGGAAGAGGCCGTTTTGGTGGCCGTGCAGGAAATCAGAACCAACAGCAACAACAGGAAAACCAGTCCTATGGAGGAGGACGTGGTAGTTCTAGAGGCAGGGGGAGCCAAAGAGGCCGTGGTTCATGGCAAAGGAACCAGCAAGTAAATAGCAGCACAGAATGCTATTATTGTGGAAAGCCTGGACACAAGGAGAATACATGCTATAAAAAGCAGAATGACATCAAAAGTGGGAAGTTGCAGCAAAGCAACTATGCATCATCAAGTGGGCATGGTGACAACAGAAATGAGCACCTTTTTGTGATGCAGCATATGGTTAACTCCATGTCAGGAGATACTGCAGCTTGCAATGATGTTTGGTATGTTGATTCAGGTGCCTCTAACCACATGACCAGTCATGGTGAGTGGTTTCATGATGTTAGAAATTTGGATAAGCCAGGTTATGTTGAAACAGGTGATGATACTGTGCACCCAATTACGCAGGTTGGTAAAGTGCCATTGGCTATGCAGGATGGCAAAACGAAGTACTTGGCAGATGTACTTCATGTTCCAAAAATCACTAAGAACCTGGTTTCAGTTGGCCAGATGGTTGAGCAAGGTCTGCAGGTTAGATTTAACCCTAATGGATGCTTTGTTGAGGACTTGAAAAATAAGTGCCGCTTGGTTGCGAAAGGCAACAAAAATGGCAGAATGTTCACCTTGGATGTTGATATGCCTGAGGTGAAAGCTGCTATGTTTGCACATGGGAGAGGTGTCATTGCAGATATTGAGATATGGCACAAGCGCATTGGGCACGTGAATATACAAAGGCTGAAATCTATGCAAACGAAAAACATTGTTGCAGGTTTGCCTAAATTCAGAGTTGAGGGAATGCAAAAGGTATGTGAAGCATGCCAAATGGGTAAGCAGGCCAGACATGCATTTCCCAAAAATGCTAAGGTGAGCAGAAGACCTTTGGAAGTGATCCATTCAGATGTTTGGACAACCAAAGCTGCTTCTATTGGTGGATGCCATTATTATGTGACGTTTATTGATGACTACACCAGGAAGGTGTGGATTTATTTTATGAAGCACAAAAGTGAAGTGTTCAGCCATTTCAAGGCTTTTAAGGCCATGGTTGAAAAAGAGAAAGGTGTGCATATTAAAGTGCTAAGATCTGATGGAGGGGGAGAGTACTTTTCAGAAGAATTTTGTGAATATCTGAAAGAACAGGGAATTCAAAGGAAGTACTCATGCAGGTCTACCCCTCAGCAGAATGGGGTTGCAGAAAGGAAGAACAGGCATATTGCAGAAGTAGGACGGGCGATCCTAAATGAGAAAAACATGCCTGATTATTTTTGGGCTGAAGCAGTAGCAACTGTTGTTTATATTATGAACAGAACCCCCACTGCAGCTGTCCATGGCATGACACCTGAAGAAATGTATACAGGCCAAAAACCAGATATTTCTCACTTGAAGGTATTTGGTTGCATAGCTTATGTTCATGTTCCTGATGAGAAGAGAACAAAGCTGGATCCAAAGGCAGAAAAATGCATCTTTATTGGATATGCTCTGCACCAGAAAGGGTATCGCTGTTATAACCCTTCCACCCGCAAAATGCAAGTGAGCAGAGATGTTGTTTTTGATGAAATGAGCAGCTGGTATGCACCAACTGTTATGGTAGGAGATGCAGATGCAGGAAATGGGAATGCTGCAATAAATCCAGAGCAGCAATCTCAAGTCTTGAGTGGACCCAGAGAGTCCTCTACTAGTGGATCTAATGCATGGACAGGGAGATTGAGATCTAGTGAATCGTCACATGGCAGTCCTGATAGTGTTGTGCAGGTATCACATAAGGGAAAAGAAAAAGTGGACCATGCTTTAGTGTTTGATGTGTCTGCTGGTAGCTCTCATGTTGATGGAGAGTCAAGTGGCTTTGAAATGAGCCTTGATGAGGAACTTGGGATTCCTTCTGTTGTTACACCTGGTGCAAGGAAAAGCAGGCATGATTTAAAGACTCCTGCAACTGATCCAGTTGTACGGAGGTCCACTCGTATTAAGTATCCAATTGACAGGCTGAGATATGATGGGTATACAGCACATCACTATGCTTATATGGTCAAGGTTCTAGAGGAGCCAGAGCCCACATGTTTTGAGGATGCAGCAGGGCATAAAAATTGGGAAGCAGCTATGGATGAAGAGATGGCTGCCTTGGATGCAAACCACACTTGGGATTTGATGCCTTTGCCTCATGATAAGAAGGCTATTGGCTACAAGTGGGTTTACAAAGTAAAGCACAATGCTGATGGGTCTGTTAGCAGGTACAAGGCAAGATTGGTTGCCAAAGGTTTTGCACAGACATATGGAATTGACTATGAGGAAACTTTCAGCCCAGTTGCAAGGATGGCAACCGTGAGAGCAGTAATTACTATGGCTACTGCAAAGGGATGGTCTTTGCATCAGATGGATGTGAAAAATGCCTTCTTGCATGGTGATTTGCAGGAAGAGGTTTATATGATGCAGCCAGAAGGTTATGAGGATAATTCACACCCCGATTTTGTATGCAGGTTGCGCAAAGCCTTGTATGGCTTAAAACAGGCGCCGAGGGCATGGTCAGACAAGATAGGGCAATATCTTGTCACTATTGGATTTCAGATTTCCAATTCAGATTTTTCACTTTATGTGAAAAGGACAAACAGAGGGATTGTGCTTGTAGTCATCTATGTTGATGACTTGATTATTACAGGTGATAGTGATGCAGACATTAATGAAGTGAAGCTGCTGTTAAAGCAAAAATTTGAGATGAAGGATTTGGGAGAGCTACGTTACTTCTTGGGCATTGAGGTTATTAGATCCCCGAGTGGGATATGGCTATTGCAAAGGCAATACGGTTTGGACATGCTATCCAAATATGGGATGACAGGCTGTAAGCCTATCTCTGTTCCATTGGAGTAGAATGTGAAGCTCAATGCAGAGACAGGTGAGCTTCTTGAAGATATTACTATGTACAGGCGCATAGTAGGTAGCTTGATTTACATGACTATAACCAGACCAGATTTGAGCTATGCTGTGGGGCTGGTGAGTCAGTTTATGCAGGCACCGAGGAAGCCACATTTGGATGCAGCTAGGCGCATACTGCGGTATGTGAAGTCCACATTGCATTATGGACTGTTTTATGAAGCTGGGTGTGCATTACAGGTACATGGATACACAGATGCTGACTGGGCTGGTAGTGTCTCAGACAGGAGATCTACTAGTGGTTTTATGTTTTCCCTTGGGAGTGGTGCCATCAGTTGGAGCAACAAGAAGCAGCCAACAGTTGCCTTGTCGAGCACAGAGGCTGAGTACAGGGGTGCAGCAATGGCTGCATGTGAGGTAGCTTGGTTACGGAAGCTACTTGCAGATATGGGACAGTCAGTTCATGCAGCAGTTGTCATTCATTGTGACAACATTAGCAGCATCATGCTTGCTAATAACCCAATTTATCATGCTAGAACGAAGCACATTGAGGTGCATTATCACTTTGTGAGAGAGAAGGTTCTAGCTGGTGAGATTGATCTTGTCTATGTCAGCACTGAGGAGCAGGTGGCTGATATTTTTACGAAGGCATTGGGTACCGAGAAGCTTCGCAGATTTAGGAGCTTGCTTGGTGTACATGAGATGGATTTGAGCTTGAGGGGGAGTGTTGAGATATCAAGCTCTACCCCCGATATATCTCCTGGATGACTATCATTTATGTCACCGCCTATGTTAGTTGTACTCGTGGTGTAGTTAGACTACCACGTATGTTTTTGGTTTGGGTTCACATATGAACCACGTATTCTAGGTTTTGACATATAGGGTATTTCCCTCTTCTATTGTATTGTTGTTGTGTGCAAAAGTGAAGAAAGGCTTCACCCTCCAACCTTGTGTCCTCTCTCTTTTGTGTGTTGTGAAGAAAGCTGAACTTGAGTCTCCTATCTCTCTCCCTTATTCTTTACAGTGGATACCAGAAGGGTGGGGCATTGAACATATCTAACACCCCCCCTCAATGTCCCCTGTAGGTGAACTACCTTCTCGGCCCAATGCCGAGTCTCTGAAGATGACCCTGAAGCTGATCCTTCCCGAGTGCCTTGGCAAAGATATCTGCTCCATTTTGCTCTGTTGGATAGTAGACCAATTCCACTATCCCGTCCTCAATCAAATCATGCACATAGTGATACTGAATCTCTATATGTTTTGTGCGTGCATAAAACACTAGATTTTTAGCAATGGCCATGCAACTTTAATTGTCACACCTCAGCACACTTGCCTCATCCTCTTGCACTCCCATGTGCCATAAGATCCTCCTCAACCACATTGCTTCACATGCAGCAAAACATGCTACCTTGTACTTAGCCTCGATAGAAGACTATGCCACTGTTGGTTGTTTCTTAATATTCCAAGAGAAGATACATGAACCTAAAGAGAAACAATATCCAAAAACTAATTTCCTGGAATCAACATCTCCGGCCCAATCTGAGTCATAATGACCAGCCAAGGAAGTGCCCGTACCATAGGTGATGACATACTCAAGAGTGCCCTTCACATACCTGAGCATCCGCATCCCTGCATTCCAATGATTCTCCCAGAGCTTATTGGAGAACCTACTCAAAACGCCAATAGCAAAGCTGATGTCCGTTCTGGTGTTGCATAAATAGATGAGACTGTCAAGACGACCAACTTCCTGTACCTCTCGATGTCTATTGGTGGTGAGGCATCCTCCATAGACACTGTCACATTTACCTCCATAGGTGTAGCTATCTCCTTGCACTCAAACATACCAAATGCCTTTAAGATCTCCCTTGCATATTTCTACTAAGAGATGAAGATCTTGCTTGGATCTTGCCAGACTTCAATCCCCAAACAATAGTGCATCAAGCCTAAGTCTGTCATCTCAAACTCCGTTCTCAATGCTTTTCTAGTCTGCTGGATCATGTCTTCATAGTCACTTGTAATAAGGAGATCATCCACAGATAGAACAATAATAGCAGATTTTCCACCTTTCCTGTACACATACAAGTTAGCATTTGAGGCACATATTTTGAAGTTTAATTTATGAAAGAATTTTTCTATCCATTGGTACCATGCTCTTGGGGCCTGTTTTAGCCCGTACAGAGCCTTCTTTATCTTACATACCTTGTTCTCAGAATGGGGGGCCTCAAACCTAGGTGGCTGAGCCACGTACATCTCCTCCTTGAGGTCACCATTCAAGAATGTTGATTTAACATCCATTTGACAAACTGGCCACTTTTTATGAGCAACACCAATCGTACTGTGCGAATAGTGGTCATTTTGGCAGTCGGAGCGAAAGATTCCTGAAAATCAAACCCTTCAACCTACGAAAATCCTTGTGCAACCAATCTAGCTTTGTACTTTTCCAAAGTCCCATCGGCCTTGTACTTTACCTTCCAAACCCACTTGGTGCTAATAACCTTTCTATTGGGTGGTTGATCTACCAACTCCCAAGTTTCATTCTTCATGATGCTGTCATATTCTACTTGCATAGCATTTTTCCAATCTCGGTTTGCAAGTCTTCCTCCAAACTCGCAGGCTCCTTTATTTCTGCAATAATCTCAGCCATTAAGGCCATATTGACTATGTGAGCAGAAGCCCTCCTTTGCTCCTCGATTCTCTGAGACCGCCTTGGTCCATCTGCATGCTGCTCAATAGACATAGGCATTTGGTTATCATGGTCGTAGGGCTACCTTACCCATCATGGCAATGGCTTTTCCGGTGGCATAGCAACAGGTCGGTGACTTATACCTTCATCATCTGATATTTCCTCCTTCTTTATAGCTCCTGGGACAGGTCCATAGTGAATTACCTCTTCACTTGATAAAGTGGAAGAGCTCTTCTTTGCCTCCACTACATGTGGCTGCTCCCTGAACACCACATCGCGGCTCGCTATGATCTTCTTTGCCTCTCGGTCATACAACTTATAGGCTTTCTTCTCATCACAATAGCCTAAAAAGATACATTTGGTGCTTTTTGGTTGTAGCTTGTTTCTCTCTTTGTCTAGTACATGTGCATAGCATTCACACCCAAACGTTTTGAAATGGGAGACAGATGGGTTCTCACTGCCACTGTAAGCCTCATGTGGTGTTTTACCTTTGAGTGCCTTTGTACAGTTGCGATTAAGAATGTAAATCGTAGTATTGATAGCCTCAGCCCAAAAGTGGTTTGGCAATCCAGCACCTTTCAACATCCACCTCCCCATCTCCACGATGGTCCGCATTTCGGTGTTCAACAATTGAATTTTGCTGAGGCATATGTGGTGTTGTCGTTTGCCGCTTGATCCCTTTGCTCTTGCAAAAATCTCTATACTCTATAGAAACAAACTCACCACCACCATCCGATCTGATTTTCTTCACTTTTCTCCCTATTTCATTTTCAACAAGCTGTAACCATTCTTTAAATTTGCCAAAAGCTTGAGCCTTTTTGCGAAGAAAGTACACCTACATCTTCCTACTATAGTCCTCAATGATCAATAGAAAATAGGAAGATCCCCCCAAGGCCTGTGTAGGCATATAACTGCACAAGTCAACATGCACCAACTCTAGAGGAGCATTTGATCTATTCTTGCTTTCTTATGGGAATGCCTTTTTTTGTTGCTTGCCCATCATGCAAGCTTCACATGGCTCTTTGATTTCTGCTACTGCAGGTAAGTGAGCAACCATACCTTGCTTTTGCATCTCCTTTAGCACTACAAATCTAATGTGGCCAAATCTTTCGTGCCAAAGTCTGCTTGTGCCCACTCTAGTTGTGGCTATAAGAGCACTTAGATCATACAGGTTGTTCCTCCTTACTTGTGTGCCAACAAAATTGCTTGCACTATCTAGAATGTTTGCTCCTGTCTTGTTGAACCTCACCTCATAGTCAAGGTCAATTATGGAAGCAACTGATAGCAGATTTCTCTTGATTTGTGGAACATATAGCACATTAGATAGTTTCTTAACATCTCCATTTATAGAAACAAATGAAACCGTACCTATACCCTCAATAGGGCATTTTGCGTTATTTCCAACCGTCATAGTGATGGGTTCTTGTAGAGGCTGCATGGAACAATATAGACCCTTCTTGTAGGTCATGTGATAGGAGGCACCACTATCCAACACCCATGAATCAGTGGTTGACGCTTCTTGAACTGAGGAACACTCTTTCGCAATGGCCAAAAATAGATCCAACTCTGCTTCCTCTATGTTAGCTATCTCTTTCCCCTTATCTGTCTTCTTTAGGGTACCATTCTTTTCATCTGCTTTCTTGACTCGGTAATCTGCAATCACATGGCCCTTCTTCATGCAGTAGAAGCATTCTCCCTTAAACTTCTTCTTGCCACCCTTCTTCTCTTTGTCACCACTAGTAGAGGACTCACCTTTGGTGGAGGAACCACCTTTGCCTTTCGTGGTGGTAGAGAATGCAGCATCCCCATAGCCGTCTCCATCTCCTCAAATGACAATGGTTGGGGTCTAACCTGAGTGTTAAGCACTATTACCAATCCATCAAACCTTGGTGGACATATCGGGAGACACCACTGAGCTAGCTCTTTGCTAGTCTTTTGTATTGCAGCACCAGCCATCTGGTCACGTAGATTTTTTATTCGAGTTATGAACGCCTCCATTGTCTCTCCTTCATTAAACTTCTCAACTGTGCAAGCTGATTCTCCAAGTTCTGGATCCTTGTCTGATTCTGCATCTCATACTGACTCTTAATTATGTTCCAGGCCACAGTTGCCTTAGATGTATGCTGCATCAAGGTCAAAACATTATCAGTAGTACTTGTAACCAGGGCACACAGAGCATCTGTGTTCCTACGTTTCCAAGCTCGTAGGTGGTCGGCATTAGGAGGTATCGTACTCCCCGAATTTTTTGGGTCGGGGGTTCCTTGTGGTTCTGGGTCAATCCCCAGTACTGTCTCCAGAAGCTTATATGAATCCAAAATAGCAGTAATTTTAAGCTTCCACAAAGTGTAGTTCGTACCATCTAGCTTGCCTTCAATGAAGGCTGGTGGGCGAATCCTCAACGCCTGGATTGTTGGTGCAGCTGGTGCAGCTATAGTTGCTGAACTCGAGCCGCTTCCTGTTGCCATCACTCCGTATGCTATTGAAGCCCTTGCCTCTCTTCTACTCTTCGATCCTTAGAGCTGCCTGTGCTCTGATACCAGGTTAAATTACACGGCGTAGTGGAATAGAAACTGAACAAAAAATAGAGAGTACACAACAAACTGAAGATGAACAAAATTTTCCTTCAATACTGATGTAGTACAGATGATGGCTCCATCCACCCGTGTGCTCCCATAGTGGAGCTTAGATGGCGATCTAGACAAATACTAGGTGAAGAGCTACTAGCTCAAAGATATGATCTGATCTAAACTGATCTAATACAATGGACTGGGGAGATTGCCTCTTTATAGCTATGATGGCAGTAGTCAGATCAATGTAGTCGGTGGAACCAACCAGTCAACCTAGTCGATGAAGCCGACCAGTCAACCTAGTCGGTGGAACCGCCTAGTCATCCATGGAATATTTAAGTTTATGCTTGGAATTTGAGGCCATGGCAAGTATCTGCATAATGCATTGCAAAAGCTGAAGAACTACTCTCACTTCCACGACTGGAGCATTGTGCCCTTGCGAGAAGGAGGGTGACTCAGGTTCAGTCAGGTGCGTTCAAAATTCTGGTTTACTGAAATTGAGTTTGGTTGACTTTGCTGTGTGGTATAAATAGCAGAGATGTCGACCTCCACAGCCTCTTCAGCCCCTTCTTTCCCTTCCTCCTCCCCCATTTTTCTCTCTTTCACTATCCCTAATTTTGGAGAGTCTGGGAACCTGGACGGGACTAATTACCCGATCTGGAAAGTGAAGATCCAGAGTCATTTAGTGGCTCGAAAGTTGTGGAAGCTGACCACGGGAGAGGAGTCAAAGCCGGAGGACATGGTGGACAGTAAAGGGGAGGTACTCATGGCAGTAGACAGAGAGCTATTTTGTCCCTCTTGGGAGACCTCTCTACTTCCACGGTTAGTTGTGTCGAAGGACTAAGAGACCCCTGATCATGCTTGGATCCTTCATCATGCTAGGATTCCTCATGGTGCTGAGATCCTTGGGATCCCCTATGAGAGTTGAATGGTGGGGACTCGCATTGCTAGGACTCTTGATGATGAGAACTACCTTTAGATCCCTGCTGATCATTGCTCTCTTGGCCACTAGGGCTTGCAATGTGTTCAGAGGCCATGGAGTTGTGAGGAGGAGAGCGGGTAGCATCTAAACGGCATCTATTGGGTTTAGTAGTTTGTTTAGCTCATGCCATAGAAATGAGGGATTTTAGGATTTTGAAGTGCTTTATATAGTCTTTTTTAAAGCACTTTAAGGTTTTTATTTATAGGCCCTTTTAAATTAGGGTTTTTTGAGTGCACCCCCTCCCCCCCCATTTTTTGTCTCGCAAGTTCAGTAATGCTTAATCTTCACCACCCTCCCTCCCAACCCACCCACCCCTTTGCCCTGCCATGTTGCACATGCAATTTAGCAATTTCCAAACAAATTTGTGAATTTTGGAATCTATAATTGACTCAAAATAGTGTTAACTTTATTCATCAAACATTTTACATTTGGGGTTCTCTTAGGACCCAACGCCTCCCCTGTCTGACTCTACGTTGCAACCAAAGTGCAACCCCTTGGCTCCCTGTTGAGGACTTCCAAGTTGCACATCTCCTTGTTTTCTTGACATGTTGAACAGCTTTTGCAAGACTTGAGACCTCTACCTTATTGCGCTTCAGAGTCCTATCCTCTAGACATCTATAAAACCAGTCAAACATTTCATGTAGTGCATTGCTTCATGCGATACCACCCCCATGCCTTGTATTCTTGAAGTATGTTTCCTTTGCTCTGTAGTGCAATTTCTCCATTCCTTGAGTATTCCAAATGGACATAGGTCCCCATTGCTCCACAAACCATGGTGCATGTGCATAAAAAATATGCTGTAACGAAAAACATCGTATTAGAAACATAAACTGACTCAAGTTTAAAGCACAAAATTTCAACCTAAGGAGGATTACCATGTAATGTGTAATATGTGACTCCCCCCATGCTTCTACCATCAATGATATGAATTCTCCTAATGCTGTCCTAAATCTCTCATAATAAAGCTCAATTTTATTACATTCCCCCCAATGTTTTTCTCCTTTCCCCATTTCCCCACCACACCCCCCACGATACTTTAACCATTTAGGCCTTGCTACCCTTATTAATAAAATTAGTACTGTATGCACTAAACTCCCTCTTTTAATTGAGTTAATTATTACTTTTTCATTACATTCTTACTAACATTAGTTTTATTCTCCCTAATTTGTTTCTCCTTTCCCCCTTTCTCTCTTCCCCCCCAATTACTTTAGCCATTTAGGCCCCTCAACCCTACTAATAAACTTAGTACTATGTGCACTAGTCTTCCCCCCCTACCCTTCCCCTCCCTCTCCTTATTCTTCTAACTCCCCACATCTTCATTATTTTCATAACCTAACTTTTTTCAGTATCACTCCCTTGCTTCCCTTGTAATTCCTTTTTATCTAACTCATCTCTTTCCAAGTCATAACCTAAATTATATTTTCTTCCATCCCCTTAACTCTTAAACTAAAATTACCTTTCTATTCCTTCCTCCCTCCTTCCCCTCAACATGTCCCTTTTCCCTTTATGCTCCCTCATAATGATTATTTATATTTTGTCTTGCTCTTCTTTCTTTCACTTCCTTTTTAATCTCTTGTTGATTTGATGCCTTATTTTAAAACTCTCATTTAGGTTCCCCTATGTTTTTTGCACCCTTCACCCTTCGCCCCATTATGTTTTCTAATAGACATTTTTTCCTTCATTCCTACTCCTTTCTCTACCGATTTTCCCTATAGTTTCCCTAAATTCCCCCCCCCTTTTTTTTCTTCCCCCCTTTTTTCTTTCTTTTTTAGGAAAAAACACTCCTAACATAACATTTTACCTAACCACTCAACCTAATCAACGCTCAAAAACCCATCTTTTACAATCAATATTTTTTAACATGCTGGTTAAGTTCATGGCTAAATTTCTAGTTTATTGTGACCCTGATAACAAGGGAGGAGGGTTTATGACACCTGTCTTCCCAACTAAAGTTAAGATGGTTCTTATCATGTTTTCTTGTTGGATGGTGGCAGGTATGCAGATTCTCCTCTTCAGTAGATGCTTGTCAGGACTTCACTGACTTTTACTTTTGCCTAAACATTATTGGCAGTTCTTGCAAAATAAATACTGTTTTATACATTCTCGTAAGTGGACCCTGATCTCGGAGCTTGGACTAAATGATAGATTCGACACTTTTGTACCAACTTTTGTTTTATGAAAACCTATATAAATAATTTTTTATCCACCCTGATTTGAGCTTCATGTGCCGTGTTGTTAAGAGGTTTTATATTTTAAATGCACACACACACATACACACATGCACACGCACATGCACACATGCACGCACGCATGTGCACACATGCACACACATGCACACACACACATGTGCACGTGCACGCATGCGAACACACACACACACACACACACACAATTTTTACATTTAATAACCCCATTTTCTTTATGATTTGAGTCCCTTTTTGGGAATTATTAGTAATTTGGTTTATGTTGGAATTTCACTCCCACTCTTGTTAAATTTTAGACATTTGTCCCCCCTATTATTGCTTTTTTCTTTCCCAAATGTAGGGGTGGTGCATCGTAAGGTGGTACACTTGCATTTGCTAAATAGTGGTGCCCCAATCGTAATATTTTAGCAACAAGTAGAGGGGTGAACAATTTAAAAAAAAAGTGTGTAACTGAATCATGGATGAGTGAAAGTCTTTACCAACTAACTCAGTGTAACGCATTGTTATGATTTTGGTGGCACGCACTACACTGAGTGTAGATTCCCTCTCTCACACACACCAATAGACCAAACGAAAGTTTTGCATGAACCAAGCCCTGTGCAACACATGCAAAGCTTCCTTCTTGGTCTTCTTCTTCCTTCTCTGGAAGCTTGCTTCTTCTATTGCTAATCGTGAGCTCCATGGAGCAAGCTGCAAACCCAGCGAGATCCTTCTTGCACGAGTAGGTGGACCAGGTGAGATGACATAGCTCCAGGACTCTTCTTTTTTTGAAACAAGCTCCTTGCTTGTCCAGAAGTAGCCATCGATTGTGAAGCTTCCAAATGTAGGACTGTTCTTTTTCTAAAAATGAGCTCCTTACTTGTTTATAGCATCCATTGTGAGGCTTCGAAATGTAGGACTATTTTTCTTTTAAACAAGCTCGGAGCCCTCCATTGTGAAACTAATGGTGAGGGCCTCTATAACGATGAGAGGAAGAGAATCCATCAATACAAATGCATGTTCAGCTTGCATATGCATGAAAATGAGTTGCAAAGATAGGACACTATTAGATAAAGACTTCATAGAAGAGCTTGGTTGGTGATGAAGCTTCTGTGTCTTGCCTTTTCGAATCCTCTTTAGCATAGTTGATGGCTTATCTAATGTCATGAGCAACAAATTAGTTTTACTGTTTCTTAACTTACAATGTGAATTGAGAGAATTGTATAGAAATTCGAGCGAGCTGCACTAACAAATCCTAGTATACAGATGCTGAACCATAGTATTGATAGTCCTTTGCTTGAACCTCTTGTCAGAGACCTCTTGTTAAAGTATTTTTTCAATATATCTATATCTGTAATAAATGTTTCTATGTATGTCTGTTTCTGTCAAGTGTGTTTCTATTTGTCTGTCTATTTTTGTATGTGTTTTTGTCTATCTGTTTCCGTAAGTGTGTAATACAATCTATCTGTCTATCTATTTTTGTAAGTGTGTTTCTTTGTCTGTATGTTTCTGTAAGCATGTAACACAATCTATATCTGTTTTAAGTGTGTCTTTAATAGTTTTTTGCAGTCCATATTAGATGTTTCTCTAACTATGTTTGTATTTTAAATTTGCACCATCAGCATATTTAGTTCACTTTTCGATGCAGAGTATGGCCTATTGTTGGTGGGCCTGAACCCGTGCCAACTCACAAAACTTGATGTTCCAAATGAATGTTTTTTCCCACCTTCGGCAGGGGGAAGAAAAAATAAAGTGCCAGTTTGTCAAGCCTAAATTGTACTCCCAGCTTCTAGAATTTCATCTGAAGGTCTATCAAGAACCTCCAATCAACCTGGAGTTGTCCCTCTCATTTACAAGAGGATTTGGTTATGAGTATGGATAGGATGGCTGTACAAACACAAGGTTGATTGCTTGGGCAGATTTTGCTGAGAGCATAATCTCCTTGGTCCAACATCAAGGCAAGCTCCAGCAAAAGTTCGACAAGTGGCTAACCAAGAACAAGAAGGACGACAGTGAGAGGAAATTTGGAACTCCTCTAGCTTCCCAAGCTTTTGTTGGTGGAAGCGTTTGTTGAGATATCGAGCTCCACTCGTGTATGCCAGGGTGACCGTTGTGCATTTATGTCACCGACTTGTTAGCTGCAGATGCGGTTGGTACACCGCCCATGAATAATAGCTGGATGACAGCTATCCTTACGTACTCTAGTTCATGGCTCCATTAGTGTGCCACCTTAGTTAGTTGAGTTTGGTTTGAGGCCCACATATAGTGTTCTTCTATTTTTTTGTACTAGAGTTCTTTTGGCTTTCACAACTAAGAAGAGGAAAACTGTTTTCAGCCTCCACCTTTGTGTGTAATCCCCCATTGTGTATGTGAGAAAGCCGCAAGTGAGACTCCTTCCTTCTCTCCCACTATCTTCACATGGTATCAGAGCCTGGTTCGTGGTAAGGAGCTCAAGAAAGCAAACCAAGTTCACGGTGTCCTGGTAAGAGGACCAGTGTTGCTTTCCTTTTTCGAGTTTGGGAGCAAATCTCTGCAGGTAGCACAGCCGAAAGTGCAAGAGTGCACTGTCTCAGATTGAGACGCCCTTCGTGGTGTGGCGAGAGGGCAGTATATGCTGCAGGCTAGGACAAAACCCTGGGTGACTTTATTTTTCTGATTCGAGGCCATTTCGGGGCCTATTTTGAAGGCGGAAGTTCTTCGCAGGCACTCAAAAAAAGGCCCTGTTTTTGCTATGCGACCATTGCTCTGTAGGTCGGTGAAAAGTTGCCATAAAAATTGCATCGTATGCCTGTGCGCAGAGATATTGGGAGTTATAGAATCATCCTTGTTGCCTGTTCATGCAAAATCATCACTAGGAAGTGACTGTGTGGTGAAATACCACTTTTGTTAGTTTTGCAGATTTGCCTGTGTGAGGCAGAAGCTATGTTTTTTGCAGTAACAGAATTTTTTGTAGTGTTCTGTAATGGCGTCTGATTCTCTTTCACAGATTGTCACTGAAAAGCTTGACAAGAACAACTTCCAAGCATGGAAGTTTAGAATGATGAATTTCCTTATGGGAAAAGGCTATTGGGAGTTCATTACAGGAAATGAAGAAGAACCAATTCTTCCTAATGTTCCCAATCAACAGGAAATGCAAGCATTTAAAGGATGGCATGAGGGAGCCAAAAAGGTTATGTATTGGCTGTCTATCAGTATTTCGGATTCTATGATTGTGCATATTCAGGATGCAAGTATGCCAAAGGAGGCATGGGATACTTTGGCAAAAATGTACAGCACAAATACGCAAGCCAGGAAAATGCAACTCAAGCAGGAGTTACACAATGTGCAGAGAGAAAATATGAGCATCAATGACTACCACATGAAGGTGAAGAAAATTGCATAGAACAATATAGCGTGATTTGGGTAGACAGGTAATGCCTATGTTCCCTAGCTTGTTATTGCTTTACCTAGGAACATGCACAACATTCTAGATTCTAATGCATAAAAAGATTCATCCAGGAGAAAAAACAAAAGGAGATAATTCACAAAAAATGTGTGAAAAAAAGGGGGTTAGTCCATAACCATTAGAATAACCATCATTTGAAATAGACCAAGAGATGAATGATCACCTTAAGAAAAATTACACTTTGTTATAGGGGGGTAGTCCACACCCTTTTTGAAAAAGGGGGTTAATCCTCACTAACCTAGGTTGACAATAGGTTAGAGAAATAAAAAGGGAAAAGGTTGGACATACAGGCCTAACAAGAATTTTAAAAATATTAGGCTCATGGTCAACAAATTAACACGTGGAAGATAAGCCAAATCTAAAAGACCTTGGGTCAGTCTATGGTTAGTTAAATGCCACATCCACCTAAGCACAGTGCCATAAAGCCTCTACAAAGTATCACACCGATCGAGCATATATGTATGGTGGTAGAAGCATAGCAATGCATATTTTCTGAACGCATGTTTTACCACACAAATGATATCCAAATCACATCAATATTTGTGAGAGCATGCATATTACTCACATTAAGGCCTATGCAAATTATCATATAGTTTCCAGCAAAGAACAATCTTGAACATTGGAACTGTAGCAAAGATACTTCCTTTTCACTCAGGAATATAGAGAATGGTGCATCTCCCTTAGCATAGAACTTGCCAAGAATGCATACACAAGTTGACAGTTTGACCGTTACATATCAAGATACCATTACCAAGAAGATCCCAAAAGGAGTTATAACTAACCATCATGGTTCTTGGTAACTGCCACCTATGGCTCTTGACCTTCCCGCTACACCTATGACCATACTTAGCCTATGACTTAGCCTAGGTTCCAAAATGCCCCTCAATACCTGGCACTTCCGGTGGTCATCTCTTTTTGGAACAAAAAAGCGTAGGCTCAAACCCTTAGTTACTGATTACATTGGTACCATTTCATGTCTACATACCAGGGTTGGAAACTCATGAAATATAATCTCATCCATGCGAGTTCATACAAAATTAATAAATAGAACCACGCATGAATCAACATGTTCACATTCCACTGGCACAGAATGGAAACATCGCTCCGATCAAGCACAAAGCAATATATCGATGAACTCCATCATCCGTAACATATATAGATGTACATTCCTCAAAGAAATCCCTCATTCTTCTGTGAAAAATCTGCATCTAGACTTGATTAAACATCCCAATTTCTAAATTTTGCTTTTTATTTAGCATCCACCATAGTCGGATTGATAGAACCAGCCAGATTGACATCAGATTGTTGTCAGACTCCAAATGAACTATCAAAATCTTTTCAATGAAAGAGTCCAAAAACACATTCAGAAAGCAAATACAATTATTGTTTGTCCACATGATGCCAATTATGTGATCACCATTTTTTGAATTAAAGATCATAATAAATACCTCAATACTTTTAGAACTTCCCTTTACTGCAATCAAGTTGACAATCCATCTTTTAGACTGTTTCCAACCTTCGAAATGCATCTAACTTTTATTAGATTGCCCAAAATTGTCGACCAGCTTTCAGATTACTTGCTAAATTTTTTATTTCTATTTTTTATTCTCCCAAGCTTTCATTTGCTTTTGGTACTTTGACTTTGAACACTTGCCAAGTGTCATAATATTTTCAATATGAATTAGAGGTGATTAGGATACTCCTCCGAGATATTTCAGCTACCTTTTGGGCTCTTTTGGCTCCGAGTTAAGCTCCTCCTTTTTCTTCATCTCTCATCCTTATCATTTCATCCACATCAGCATTAATATCATTGTTATCATTTTTTGATTTCATGTTTATATTTGTTTTTGAACTTTTGGTTTGTGCTTTTGCACTCGAGTCCTCCCAAACACATGGAACTTTGCCAAAATTGGGATTTGACTGTAAACCAAATTTTGTTTGCAATTGCATCAAAAAATTCATCTTCAAAATCAATAAAAGCATCAAAAAACATTTCAAAAATATGATCCTTCAAATCTAGAATTTTTGTTGGTAAAACCACCTTAATGAGTGCATCCTCGTGAACATTATCCTACTTTGATTGCATCTTGCAATTTGAAATATGAATGTATGTCATAACTTTGAGTTGCCTTTCATTTGATTCAAATAGACCCTTTGAGCCCTCAACCATGTCTAAGAATTCACCAATAATTTATTCTTTACATTGATTGTTTTCAAGAGACAACAAAACCTCCATAATCCCAATCTGATCAGCAGTAAGAAAGTGATCTTCAACCTTACCTTCATCCGACTTTGTCTTTGATTTCTTCTTAACATTGTGCAACATCTTATTGACTTTCTAAAACTGATGCTGGTACATCTTCACTTATCATTGCATCCTTATCCTTGATGGACAATAGAAATTGCTCAATGATAGCATCTTCTTCACATAAATATTTGTCAACTTTAATATTAACATCAAAAAATTATCAGCTAAATCATTATCTTCTATTAGATATCAATGCTCCACTCTCATGTAACTACGCGGGAACCAGCTAACTCTACTTGTAAGCCCCCCATATGAGGAGAAGGCATTTGAGTAGCTCAGTTATCCGGTAGGTCCTGGTTTGGACACCAAATGGGGGCCATGTGTGGCCTGATGGCTGGACGGAGTTGGCACACTGCCAACTAGGCTACATGCAAGTGCGGGAAGGCATCCCATGATTGACCGCACTGAGGGTAGACGGAGCATTTCCCGAGGCAGCCCACTGTCGGGTTGCGGGGCCCGTTTGGAGCCCCAGATGATCCCAGATGGCTCTAGGCCGAACGGTGACCGTAGGACAGTTGCTCTATTTTGCACACCGGTTCTATCGTGTGATCGGTGGCCTATTTTGGGACTGAACCCCAGTCAACCATTTTGGACAGACTGAGTCAGTCACCCAATTGAGCCTAACCGACCGATTGGTGGCTATATAAGAGCAAGCCTATGAAGCCCATTTCATCACTGGCTACAACAACCCTAATTCCTTAGCATCCAGCCTCCGTCCTCTACTGTTTCCAGCACGCCATCAAAGCTTCTTTCATAGGAGCGCACGGCTTGGAGGCATCGCCATCTATTGTATCAGTTCTACAGTAATCAAAATTTTTTATTCTCCATACTATCTGCTTTTCTCTCTTGCATATGAGATCCTGTTATCTATTGAGCACAGACGTATTATTTTCTTACATGGTATCAGAGCCTAGACTCTAGCAAGAAGATTTGGTAGTGTGTTTCTATTTGCGAGCAAATTGTGAGAGATGGCCCAGCCCGCAAGACTGCGAATCCCACCATTCGACGAAAGCAGAAAGTTGGACGGCTCTAACTATCCTCTCTGGAAGTTCAAGATAAAGACCATTCTAAGCACATACGAGCTTTGGGACACTGCTACTGGGGTGGACATGAAGCCGGTCTCGAGACCGAATCCGACCAATGCAGCATAACAGATAGTACCAACTGCAGATGAGATTCTCACATGGACAAGAAGAAATGTAGATGCGATGTGTTCTATTGTCTGCAGTGTAAGTGATTCTGTCATGGCGTTAATTCAACATGTCACCACAATGGAGGAGGCATGGACGGTCTTGAAAAATCAATACAAGACCACAAATCAGACGTGGATTCAGAATCTGGAGACTCAACTTGCGAACGAGAAACTGTCTGAGTCCGATAGAGAAGTTCATCACTAGGGTGAAGAATCTGCACGATCAGATGACTGCGATTGGCATCACCATCACCAGCGAGAATCTAGCATGAAGGTGCATACGGATTCTCCCACCAAAGTACGATGGTCTTGTTACGGTGCTGAATACGCCGAACAGAATTTCACCCCTCAACTTTGAGGATCTCAATGCAATGCTTCTGGAGGAGGAGATGCATCAAAAGATGAGAACTAGAGAAGATTCGGCTTTCTATGCTAGATCAAAGAAAGGTAAGGGTAAGGACTCTAGTTACCCATCTTCTTCTGATGATAAAAAGAGAAAGAAGAAGATCAAGTGCTTCTATTGCAACAAGGCAAGGCACAAGCAGAATGAGTGCCGAAAGAAGATTGCAGATGAGAAGAACGCAGTAAAGAAAGAGTCCAGTAATAGTGCGCGGGCAGTACCAGTAGAGTTGTTCAAAGCAATTGAGGAGATTTGCACAAAGGCAGTTCATGTACGTGCAGATGAACCTTGTATTATTGACAGTGGTGCATCCCGCCACATGACCAATTGGAAGGATTGTTATACCTCTCTACAGCCGGTAGCGAATGACATCCTGGTAGCAGTCAGCAATGATGCAAAATGTCCAGCAAAAGGAAAAGGTACGATTGCTCTCAAGTCAAATGGAGTTGTAAAATAATTGTCCGATGTTCTTTATGTGCCAGATATCAAGAGGAACTTGTTCTCCGTTTCTATGATCACGGATTGGGACCTCAAAGTTCAATTCGATAAGAATGGCGCACAGATTTTGGATCTTCAAGGGAAGGTCGTTGGTAAAGGTACACCGTGGAACAACATCTACGAACTCTTAGCTTTTAGTGCTCGAGCTGATGTGAAGAACACTAAGCTGTGGCATGAGATGTTTGGTCATCTAAACCTTAGTTCTTTAAAGGAGATGCATAAAAGTGGAATGATTGCACACCTACCAGAAATTACAGATCTGCCCGATGTATGTGAAGCTTGCATGATGGGCAAGAAGCATTGGCATCCCTTTCCTAAAGAGGCCAGTAGGGCAAAGGCTCCTCTAGAGCTCGTTCACATTGACCTCTGCGGAAAGATGGAGACGGAAGCTTTGGGTGGTTCCTACTACATCATGACACTGATCGATGACTACAATAGAAGGATATGGATATACTTCCTGAAGACTAAAGACGAGGCTTTTAGTAAGTTCAAAGAATGGCATGTAATGGTCGAGAAAGAAACGGGGAGGAAGGTAAAGAAATTGAGATCAGACAGAAGTGGAGAGTTCACATCAAGTGAATTCAAAAGTTACTGCAAAAGTCACAGGATCAAGAGGCAGAAACCCCCGCCACATACATCAAAACAAAATGGAGTAGCAGAACGCAAGATGCACATCATCTGTGAAATGGGCAGGAGTATGATGAAAGGGAAAGATTTGCCAAAGACTTTCTAGGCTGAAGCATGTAACACTGCAGTTTACATTCTGAATTGTAGCTACACAAAGGCTGTGAATGGGATGACTCCACTGTAGGCCTTTTCTGGTAAGAAACCTTCAGCTGCACATTTCAGAGTTTTTGGATGTGACTGTTTTGTGCATGTCCATGATGCTAACAGGACCAAATGGGAATCGAAGAGCTGGAAGCGTATTTTCTTGGGCTACAGTGAAGAGGCGAAGGGTTATCGTCTCTATAACCCTATTACCAAGAAGGTAATAGTAAGTTGCGATGTGGTCTTCTCAGAACAGCCGCATCAATTGGAGGAGGATGCTTCCTCTCAAACAACCAGGACCAGGATATGCATCCAGTACAACCACCAACAGCAGACCAAACTCCCCCAACGGTGCTTGGGAGGATTCAAGATAAAGAAGAGGAAGAAGAGCCTGCAGAACCACAACGGCAACGGCCATTCCCGAAGTGGGTAAAGCAGCTTTTAGACGGCAGAGAACCTCCAGCCATTGAGGAGGAACCATCCAAACACCGCCGGTCCAAGAGATTAGAGGAGCAAAGAAGGGTGCAAGAACACTTGGTCAACTATGCTTTGATGGTAGAGGTGATCCGTGCTGATGAACCCAAGTGTCTTGAAGAGGCACAGGGTGATGATAGGTGGATGGAGGCTATGCAGTCAGAGTATGGCTCCATAATAAAGAACAACACTTGGGACCTTGTGGATCGACCACCAGAGCGCAAGGTAATCGGCACCAAGTGGGTGTACAAGACCAAGTACAAGTCCGATGGCACGTTGGATAAGTACAAGGCTCGACTCATGGCAAAAGGATTTGCACAGGTACATGGTTTTGATTATCAGGATACTTTTGCTCCCACAGCTCGACTAACCACAATTCATAGTGTTTTGGCTTTAGCTACCCAGGGAAGTTGGCCGGTGTTTCAGATGGATGTAAAATCCACCTTTCTGAATGGAGATCTCAAGGAGGAGGTATACGTGGAATAACCACCAGGTTTTGTGATCCCCGGTTCAGTAGGTAAAGTTTGTAAACTGAAGAAGGCACTTTACGGGCTGAAACAGGCCCCACGAGCGTGGTACCAACAAATTAATGCCTACTTTTTGCAAAACAGGTTCAGGAGGAGCCCATCTGATGCAAATTTGTATATCTTCAAAAATGGAGGCAGGTGTATGATCGTGGTCCTTCATGTGGAGGACCTTGTCATAACCGGCAACCATGAAGAGAAGATCTAGCAGACAAAGCATTTGCTAGGAAGAGAGTTTGAAGTGACAGACCTCGGACTGATGCATTTCTGTTTGGGGATTGAAGTTTGGTAAGAGCCAAAACAGATCTTCATTTCAAAGCTGAAGTATGCTAGAGAGATACTGAAGGCATTTGGCATGGCTGAGTGCAAGACAATTGGTACCCCTATGGAGGTTAACGTGAAGCTCTCAAACGAGGATTCATTACCACTGGTGGACGAAGCGAAGTACAGAAGGCTTGTGGGCACTTTGATTTACTTGTGCAACAGGCGGCCGGGCATCAGCTTTGCGACTGGCGTCTAAGCAAGTTTTCCAATAAGCCCCGGGAGAACCATTGGAGGGCAGGGATGCGGGTGCTAAAATACATCAAAGGCACACTTGATTATGGCATCACCTATACCAAGGGCAACATCTTGACTGGATTCTATGACTCGGATTGGGCAGGAGACGTGGACAGTAGGAGATCAGTGACAGGTTACTGTTTCTCACTTGGATCTGGAGCTGTGTCATGGGTCAGCAAGAAGCAACCTACAGTTGCTCTTTCTTCTACCGAGGCTGAGTACAAATCAGCATGCTTTGCTTCTTGCGAGGTAATGTGGTTGAGGAGGATTTTAGGGGACATGGGTGCAGTGCAGAACAAGCCTACGCAGTTATCATGTGACAATCAGAGTTGCATGGCGATTGCAAAGAACCTTGTGTTCCACGCTCGCACAAAACACATTGAGATTCAATATCACTTTGTACGCGAGCTCATCATGGATGGAGAAGTTGACTTGGTGAACTGTCCGACTATAGAGAATGCTGCGGACATCTTCATGAAGGCTCTTGGAAGAGACTTGCTGGAGAGGCATCTTCATCGACTTGGCATTGGGCCGAAAAAGTAAGTTCACTTGTGGACATTGAGGGGGGGTGTTAGATATCAATGCTCCACTCTCGTGTAACTACGTGGGAACCAGCTAACTCTACTTGTAAGCCCCCCATATGTGGAGAAGGCATTTGAGTAGCTCGGTTATCCGGTAGGTCCTGGTTTGGACACCAGATGGGGGCCATGTGTGGCCTAATGGCTAGACGGAGTTGGCACACTGCCAACTAGGCTACATGCAAGTGCAAGAAGGCATCCCATGACTGATCGCACTGAGGGTAGACGGAGCATTTCTCGAGGCAGTCCACTCTCGGGTTGCAGGGCCCGTTTGGAGCCCTAGATGATCCCAGATGGCTCTGGGCCGAACGGCAACCGTAGGTAAGTTGCTCTATTTTGCACACCGGTTTTATCGTGTGGTCGGTGGCCTATTTCGGGACCGACCCCCAGTTGGCCGTTTTGAATAGCCACAAATGGTGCATAGATATTAGAAACATCATTCACTCCATAACTTTGACATGTTTTAGAATCATTGACTTGAATTGGATCAAAGATGTACCCCAAACCTTCCTTGTTATATAGATTTCTGTAGTCAAGCTCCTTAAAAATTGCATTTGGATGGATTTTCTCTTGCTTCCACATCACATCAATGGCAAAAGATGGTGCAAAGGCATAGCATGCACACATCATATAAATCTTTGAACTTTGACCATCTTTGGTCGGAAAGCATGATCATCTTTTGAATCTTTTGAATCTTTATCATCATTTGATAGATCTCTTTCTTGTTGCTCCATTTGTCGATGAAGAAACCCATAATTTATAGGCGTTAGATAGTCTTCATACATAGCTTTCTTGCTTTAAAACTTTGTAGAACTACTTTTCAACTTGTCAAACTTGTTCTCTGACAATTTGGGCTGGTTGTTGTCTGATTCCAGTCAGACTGTTATTGAACTATTGTCCAATTGTTTGAACTCGATGTCCAATTAGGTATATTCTAAAATATTTGCATCCATTTGATTATGAACAAAAATCACTGAATTATCATTGTAAATCTTACCACCATCTTTGGAATCATAGTCAGAATCTAAGTTGGACTTGGAATCATTGTCCCCTTCATGCCCATATTCAGACTCGGACCCTTTGTTGAAGCTCTAAATATCGAAAAGATATTGATGAGATCTCCAATCACCTCTATGGAACTTAGTATGCCAAGCTTTTACATCATCAAGTAGATTATAATATTTGGCAAGTTTTTACAATAGTTTGTTAACCTTTCGGACTGATTGTGCTTCACATAATGCCAGAAAGATATCATAGAAATTCAGCTCCAATAGATCAAGACAATACTTTCTTCGATGTCCTGGTTGTTTTCAATGCTTGCAACAATTTAGGTAACGATCCTTTTCCATGTGATCAAAATTTGCAGATAGTAAACAATGCATCATAGATTCATACTACTCCATTACATGTCATTGCCTCCTACTACACATGTAGATTCCTTTTCCTCTCCCTCACTCACCACACACTTGCACCTACAACCTTCCCATCACCACCACTAGCACCAATAGAACCTATTCAATGGCAATGCCTTTATAGCTTACTCAAGCTGCATTGCTAGATCAACCACAACTCGTGCTTCTCAATGATGAGATGTGCAAGTTTTCACCTGACATAGCTGTGGGCATAGGTACTAGTGGTAATGTTAGCAAATGCATCATCCACATTGGCTCTTTCAATCCTATCCTGCAAGGTAATAAAGCAAACCCATTTAAGACCTAGCAAGAAACCTAAGAATTTGTAAGCAAGAGATTTGGAGGAAGCCACAGGATTGGGAGGGCATCATTAGAGCCATGGGGTGCAATAACAAATGAGAATCCAAATTTTTTATTTTAATATTGAAATGGAAATCTTTTGGATAGATTGACCTATCTCATGCATGATAATAAGAGACCATTTCTGGCAAGATCTTGTGACAACGTAGATATGTTGGTGGTAAGAGCTCCACACTGATGAGACATGAAAAGAATTATCCATCATTAAAGAGTAATAGTCCCAATAGTATGGTGCTTGCATTCCATCAAAGATTTTACCATGTGGCAAAGAGTGCTCGCTCAAGTTGGTGGTATTTAAAACATAAAATATCACCTTTCTTTGAAGGACCAGAGAGATAATCCAAAAAATTACCAAATTTATATTATTAAAAGCACCACTCATCCCTATGTTGGCTTGTTGTGGTGATTTACAAGGACACAAATTGAACTAAGAAGCCACAAAATCTTTGCAAATCGAAGGAAGGTGACACTACATAGGTTGTCTTGACACAAATATGTATAAGGCTTCATAAGCAACCTATACGACACCATATAGGACTATTTACTCTCAGATAGTAACAAAATGAAGGACTCTAGAGTTGTTGCGGGTCCTCAAACCTCGAGGGCTTCTGTTGTGATAATCCACCCGACCACGGATTCCCTTCTCTTGGAGCCCCCTAAACCTCCTTTCTTTTTTTGGTTCCCTCTAGAATCCTCCCTCCTAGCCCAGCACTTGCCACTTGGCCTCCAACTTTGGTGCCACATGTCCCACAAGGGACTCCTCTCTTTATAGCCCTCTCTAGGACTCCTTATGCACCACCTCATAAATGCCTAGACCTAGGCATGACCCTAGATCTAAGCCCTTTAGGCCCTATTAATGCAAGTGCTGTCAAGCCCTCTGGCTTCCCGCCTTATACCATGGTCACACGGTATTGTAGTTGACGTAACATTCCCTTCCCCTTAAGAATTGTTCACATCCTCGAAAACAAAATTGGGAAACCTCCTCTAGGGATTGCTTACCTTTTCCCATGTTGAACTCTCTTCAGATCTATCTTTCCACTTAACCAGACATTCTTCCCATATAGTATGTCTCATTCTTTTTTCTTGTGTATCTAAAATTTTTTTTGGTTCATGTGGTAAAGATGCGGGTTCAATAAGTTCAACTAGGACTTCATTTCTAATGAGATTATCATCATCTCCTAATTTTCTTTTTAGCCTACTAACATGAAAAACTGGATGTACTCTACATCCTTCAGGTAAGGCTAATTTGTAAGCAAGTTCTCCAATCCTCTTAAGTATTGTGAATGGTCCACAATACCTAGGAGACAACTTCGGACATTTACCTGTTTTTAGATATTCTGAAGATTCAGGTACCTTAAGGTAGACTTTCTTATTTACTTCAAACTCCAACTATCTATGGTGGGGGTTTGCATAACTTCGTGCTCTATCTTGAGCTCTTCCTATGCTATCTTTAGCTAACTTAAGCATTTGATTGATATCCTCAAGAAAGTCTTTGGCCGCTTGAACCTTCTCTTTTTCAAGTCCCATTGTCATTGGGGCTCTAGGTTGAAATCCATACATCATCATGAATGGACTGAAATGTGTAGCTGAATGTTTGGCACTGTTATATGCAAATTCTAATATGGGCAAATACTATTCCCAATTAGTTTGCCGTTTACTTACATATGCTCAAAGCATATCCTCAATGAATTGATTGACCCTTTCAGTTTGACCATCACTCTGTGGATGATCCGCGGTGCTCATATTCAATGAAGTTTCCAACCTCTTAAACACAGCCCTCCAAAAATGGCTGTTAAATTTGCTATCCCAGTCATTCACAATACCGGCGGGTAGCCCATACAGTCTATAGATATGCTCCACCAATAGCCTAGCTAATTCTAGAGTTTTAACATCTTCACTGACAGGAATAAAATGAGCCATCTTGGTCAACCGATCCACAATTACCCACATAGAGTTGTGCCCCCTCTGTGTCCTAGGTAGTCCCACAATGAAATCCATGGAGATGCTTTCCCATTTGCTCGATGGAATCTCCAATGGGTGTAGGAGACCTCCTACCTTAAGGCATTCAGCCTTATTGACCTAGCATTTTTGGCACTTCAATACATAATCTTGGATGTCCTTACCTATTCCAGGCCAAAAGAATTGTCTTTTCAGAAGTACATATGTCTTCTGAATTCTCGGGTGTCCAGCACTCGGACTATCATGACATTCAAAAAGGATTTGGCGCCTAATGTCATTATCATCCAGGACACATACTCTGCCCTTGTAGAGTAGGTAGCCATCTTCAATAGTATATTTTCTCCACTTGAGTCCTTTATCACCAACCTGTGGTGTGTTGCCATTTCCATGCGACTCCTCAGTGAAAGCCTCTTGATTAGTTGGATCCCTGTTTTTAATTGCTTTCCATATTTTAGAGAAGTGAGGATCAAACTCACATTTCCCCTTTAAAAACTCTAGGAAATCATTCTAAAATTGAGTAAAACTCAATTCATTAACAATTGGCATTCAGCTAAGAGAGTTTGCTACCACATTAAACTTCCCTTTCCTATGTGTCAATTGTATATCAAACTCTTACATTAACTCAGCCCATCTAGCTTTTCTACCTTTAAGCTCTGGCTAATTACAAATCCATTTAATGCTTTCTTGATCAAAGATGATCTCAAATTTTGCACCATATAAATAGTGCCTCCACTTCTTTAAAGCATAGACTATAGCATATAGTTCCTTCTCATATGCCGAGTAATTCCGTTGGGCACGATCTAGCTTTTTGCTTTCAAAAGCCACTGGTCGACCTTTTTGTATAAGTACTGCCCCAACAGCAAAATCACTGGCATCTGTCTCAACCACGAATGGTTCATTGGGATCCACTACTTTTAAGACAGGAGCTGCCGCTATAGCTACCTTTAATTTTTCAAAACTTCTCTTTTGAGGTTCATCCCATATGAAGGTGCTTCCCTTCCCCTTAAGCTGGTCCGTCATCGGAACAGCAATCTTAGCATAATCTTGGATGAATCTCCTATAGAATCCTGACAAACCTAAGAATATCTGTAATTCTTCTAGATTTGTAGGATGTGGCCATTCCAATATGGCCCTTACTTTGTCAGGGTCCATATGAACCCCTTCTTGGGATATTATATGTCCCAAGTATTTCACTTCTTTTGCAAAGAATTCACATTTGGATTCTTTTGCAAAGAGTGAATTATCTCTAAGCAGTTGGAACACTTTTTGCAAATGTTCCAAATGTTTTTTTTTTGTTTTACTATAAATAAGGATATCGTCTAGAAATACTACAGCAAATTTCCCTAGATATGGCCTTAAGACACTATTCATAAGTGTCATGAAAGTTGCTGGAGAATTTGTTAATCCAAATGGCATTACTTTAAATTGATAATGCCCATACCTAGTATGAAATGATGTCTTAGGGACATCTTCTTCCCTAATTTGTACTTGATGATATCCTGATCTTAAATCAATTTTAGTAAAGTATTTTGCCCCTTGCAATTGATCAAAGAGCTCATCAATGCGAGGCATAGGATACTTATTTTTTATGGTGATTTTATTTAGTGCTCGATAATCTATGCATAAACGCATAGTACCATCCTTTTTCTTTACCAGTAAAACTGGTGCAGACCAAGGTGGACTACTTGTTTGGATTTGGCCCTTTTTAAGATATTCCGTTAACTATCTTTCGACCTCATGTTCCTCCGTTTGACTAAGCCTATATGGGGGTTTAGAAACAGGGGTAGATCCAAGAATTAAATCTATTTTATGATCTACTTCTCTCTCAGGAGGTAAACCATCAGGTAAATCAGACGAAAAAACATCTTTAAATTCAAACATTAAATCTTTTAAAGAAGATTTATACTTTTTAACATTATAAAAAACATTACTTCTTTCCGATGCAGAAGACATAAAATCACCAATAAAAGTAAGTTCACAAAGATATACCTCGCATTCTTCTTGGTGTAAAAGTTATTCCAATTCCATCGAACAAAGGCACATCATGTTCTTCTTGAATCTAGAAGACTCTACCCTCTTTCTCAAACATAATGGAGTTATTAAGATAACTCCTTTGTAAGCTATGTCCAAGACTATACAACCATTCTCAACCAAGCACCACATCTGCTCGGTCGAGATGCATGATTTGGAAATCCAAGGCATCCTGATAGCCTTGAATATCAACCTCTACACCATATATCATGGTGTCCCAAACTTTTTTATCACTGCCCTTTGCCAAAGAGACCTTGGTGCATTAATCTACTTGGGAGTTGGCGTCTCTTCCGCAGCCCGCTGTTGGTGCTGGGTATTTCATATTGAGTCCAGGGATTGAGACTGAGAGATCCGAAGTCTCCAACAATTCTACAATCCATGCCTGCATTTAGTGCTATAGTAACAGCTTTGAAACATTCCAAGGAATTGGTCACGCAGCTCTTCTTTGTGTTAGGATCCTCAAAACACATCATTCAAAGGTTCTTTTTTTTATTTAAAAAACCATCTCATCTTTCTCTTTATACCTCTTTCTAAAGTCTAAAGCCCTCCTCTCTTTTCAAAGTCTTTCCACCCTCTTCTTCTTCCAAAACTCCTTAGCCTTGCCAAATTGAAAGAAGAAGAAGGTATCGAGGATTTTGAATTTTTGCATCGAGGGAAACAGAAGCGGGATTGAAGAATCGTGGATCGAAGAAAGCGTGAAGACGAATTCAAGACCATTGAACAAATACTAGGGAAGTGGGCATCATATTTTTCTCTCTGACATAAAGCGCTTTGCTTTACATTTTCTGGAATATATACATTTTTAAAATGACAACTCCAGAAAGGGATGGTATGAATAGGGAGGCCGAGGAAAGGGCTAGAAAGGAAGAAGCAATAGTTAGACAGGAAATACTTGAGGAGGTACAAACTGAAACTCAAGAGGATAATGTAGAAATGGAGTGTAGAAATGGAGGATATTGATTATGGTGATTATGGAATTTCGTATGCAGAATTCACTAAACTTGAAACTCGAATGCAAAATATAGAAACACAGTTAGGGGTTATTAGTGAAACATTAAAAACCCTAGCTGAAGCTATAACTAAGATAGCCGATTCTCAATCGGTATCTATTATTGAAAAATCACCGATTCCTCCTAATCAAGTTGAGAGGTCTACCTCTTGACTTAGAGAAACCTCGAACATCCTTAAGGACTTAAAACCACCAATTTTCAATGGGGAAGAAAAGGAGTATAATAAAGATGTGATTAATACGTTCTTGCAAAAATGGCAAGACTTTCATCGACTCAGGAATACACCTCCTGAAAATCAAGTCGTGGAAGTAAGTCTTTCCCTTGGAAATAAAGCCTATAAATGGTGGATGAGCCTTAGGGAGAGTGATAAAATTCCTAGATATTGGACTGAGTTTGAACAAGCCACAATTACACTATGGGTAAAAACACTCTAGTCCAGTACATAGCGAATTATAGGAAGGCAGTCCTTAAGCTGAAGGGAATTGATGAATTCCAAAAGATAAGGGGTTTCGTGAGAGGTCTCAAAGACACTTATAAGGTTGAGGTGAAAAGAAATTCTCCTAAAACCTTTGAGGAAGCCATTAAGTATGCCCAAATATACGATGATATGACAGGGAAATTCAGAGTTGGAACTTTAGAGCAAACAGGTTTTGTTCCAAAATTCAATAAATTTTCCAATTTGAAAAGGAAGAGGCACTTTAAGAAGGAGGTTCCTCAAGCACCACCTAAGAAACCACAAACACTAAATTATCCTCTCTTGAAGAAAGAGGATTATGAAGAGCCAGGCAAGAAAATCTTTGCTTCAAATGTTTGGGCAAAGACCATGCTGCTTGGAACTGCCCTAAAAATAAACCAGCGGGAGCTAAAGCCCCAAATAGACCTCCACAAAAACAAGTGCATGCGGTGCAAGTGTTGTCACTTAATGGTACTAAAAAGTACACTGACGTAGAGGTCTATCATGAGGACAACACCCACATGTGCTGTCTATCATCGGCAATGTGGCAGCCCACCTTTGGTCCTCATGATTTAATGAGGATGCATGGAAAAATTAAGGGGCAAAGAGTAAGAGTGATGGTCGATGATAGTGCAACACATAATTTCTTAAACTACTCGTTAGTTAAGAAATTAAAATTGCCTGAGAGTCCTAGTGCCCATAAATATGTAGACTAAAACCAAGGACGGCTAAACAGCAACATGTAACTAATGGCTCTGACTCTGAAGATATCAAAGGCTACACCACTACAACAACCGATAGCTTGTCTCTGCTATCACGCCAATTCTCTAAGTCTCTATCTGTTAGATATCAATGCTCCACTCTCGTGTAACTACGCACAAACCAGCTAACTCTACTTGTAAGCCCCCCATATGAGGAGAAGGCATTTGAGTAGCTCGGTTATCCGGTAGGTCCTGGTTTGGACACCAGATGGGCGCCATGTGTGGCCTGATGGCTGGACGGCTTCAGATAGAGTTGGCACACCGCCAACTAGGCTACATGCAAGTGCGGGAAGGCATCCCTTGACTGACCGCACTAAGGGTAGATGGACCATTTCCTGAGGCAGCCCACTCTCGAGTTGCGGGGCCCGTTTGGAGCCCCAGATGATCCCAGATGCCTTTGGGCCGAACAATGACCGTAGGATAGTTGCTCTATTTTGCGCACCGATTCTATCGTGTGGTCGGTGGCCTATTTTGGGACCAACCCCCAGTCGACCATTTTGGGTAGACTAGGTCGGTCACCTAATTGAGCCTAACCGACTACGATTGGTGGCTATATAAGAGCAAGCCCATGAAGCCCCTTTCATCACTGGCTACAACAACCCTAATTCCTTAGCATCCAACCTCCGTCCTCTACTGTTTCTAGCATGCCATCAAAGCTTCTTTCATAGCAGCGCACAGCTGGGAGGCAGCGCCATCTATTGTATCAGTTCTACAGTAATCAAAATTTTTGATTCTCCATACTATTTGCTTTTCTCTCTTGCATACGAGATTCTATTATCTGTTGAGCACAGACGTTATATTATTTTCTTACATGGTATCAGAGCCTGGACTCTAGCAAGAAGATTTGGTAGTGTGTTCCTGTTTGTGAGCAGATTGTGAAAGATGGCCCAGCCCACAAGACTGCGAATCCCACCATTCAACGAAAGCGAAAAGTTGGACGGCTCTAACTATCCACTCTGGAAGTTCAAGATGAAGACCATTCTAAGCGCATACGAGCTTTGGGACACTACTACTAGGGTGGACATGAAGCCGGTCCCGAGCCGAATCCGACCAATGCACCACAACAGATAGTACCAACTGTGGATGAGATTCTCACGTGGACAAGAAGAAATGCTGATGCAATGGTCTGTGGTGTAAGTGATTCTGTCATGGCATTAGTTCAACATGTCACCATAGCATAGGAGGCATGGACGGTCTTGAAAAATCAGTACGAGACCACGAATCAGACACGGATTCAGAATTTGGAGACTCAACTCACGAACGAGAAACTGTCTGAGTCTGAACCGGTAGAGAGGTTCATCACTAGGGTGAAGAATCTGCGCGATCAGATGACTACGATTGGCATCACCATCACCAGTGGGACTCTAGCATGAAGGTGCATACGGATTCTCCCACTAAAGTACGACGGTCTTATTACGGTGCTGAATACGCAGAACAGAAATCTGCCCCTCAACTTTGAGGATTTCAGTGCAATGCTTGTGGAGGAGGAGATGCGTCAAAAGACGAGGACTGGAGAAGATTTGGCTTTCTATGCTAGATCAAAGAAAGGTAAGGGTAAGGACTCTAGTAACCCATCTTCTTCTGATGATAAAAAAAGAAAGAAGAAAATCAAGCGCTTCTATTGCAACAAGGCAGGGCACAAGCAGAATGAGTGCTAAAAGAAGATTGCAGATGAGAAGAACAGAGTAAAGAAAGAGTCCAGTAACAGCGCGCGGGCAGTACTAGTAGAGCTGTTCGTCGCAATTGAGGAGATTTGCACGGAGGTAGTTCATGTACCTGCAGATGAACCGTGGATCATTGACAGTGGTGCATCACGCCAAATGACCAATCGGAAGGATTGGTATACCTCTCTACAGCCGGTAGGGAATGACATCCGAGTAGCAGTCAGCAATGATGCAAAACGTCTAGCAAAAGGAAAAGGTACGATTGCTCTCAAGTCAGATGGAGTTGTAAAACAGTTGTCCGATGTTCTTTAAGTGCTAGACATCAAGGGGAACTTGTCGTCCATTTCCGTGATCACGGATCGGGACCTCAAAGTTCAATTCGATAAGAATGGTGCATAGATTCTACATCTTCAAGGGAAGGTCGTTGGTAAAGGTACACGATGCAACAACATTTACGAACTCTCAGCTTTCAGTGCTCGAGTGGATGTGAAGAACACTAAGCTGTGGCATGAGAGGTTTGGTCATCTAAACCTTAGTTCTTTGAAGGAGATGCATAAAAGTGGAATAATTGCAGACCTACCAAAAATTTCAGATGTGCCCGATGTATGTGAAGCTTGCATGATGGGCAAGCAGCATCGACATCCCTTTCCTAAAGAGGCCAGCAGGGCAAAGGCTCCTCTAGAGCTCGTACACACGGACTTCTGCGGAAAGATGGAGACGGAAGCTTTGGGTGGTTCCTACTACTTCATGACGCTGATCTCGACGACTACAGTAGAAGGATATGGATATACTTCCTAAAGACTAAAGACGAGGCTTTTAGTAGGTTCAAGGAATGGCATGTAATGGTCAACAAAGAAACAGGGAGGAAGGTGAAGAAGTTGAGATCAGATAGAGGTGGAGAGTTCACATCGACTGAATTCGAAAGTTACTACAAAAGTCACGGAATCAAGAGGCAGAAACCCCCGCCACATACATCACAGCAAAATGGAGTAGCAGAACGCAAGATGCGCATCATCTACGAAATGGGCCGGAGTATGATGAAAGGGAAAGATTTGCCAAAGACATTCTAGGCTGAAGCATGTAACACTGTAGTTTACATCTTGAATCGTAGCTACACGACGGCTGTGAATGGGATGACTCCACTGCAAGCCTTTTCTGGTAAGAAACCTTCAGTTGCACATTTTAGAGTTTTTGGATGTGACTGTTTTGTGCATGTCCCTAATGCTACTAGGACCAAATGGGAACCGAAGAGCCGGAAGTGTATTTTCTTGGGCTACAGTGAAGAGGCGAAGGGTAACCGTCTCTATAACCCTATTACTAAGAAGGTAATTGTAAGTCGCGATGTGGTCTTCTCAGAACAGCCGCATCAATTGGAGGAGGATGCTTCCTTTCCAGACAACCAGGACTAGGATATCCATCCAGTACCACCACCAATAGCAGACCGAACTCCCCCAACGATGCTTGGGAGGATTCAAGACAAAGAAGATGAAGAAGAGCCTGCAGAACCACAACGGCAACGGCCATTCCCGAAGTGGGTAAAGAAGCTTTTGGATGGCAGAGAACCTCTAGCCATTGAGGAGGAACCATCCGAACACCGCCAGTCCAAGAGATTAGAGGAGCAAAGAAGGGCGCAAGAACACTTGGTCAACTATGCTTTGATGACAGAAGTGATCCGTGCTGATGAACTCAAGTGTCTTGAAGAGGCACAGGGTGATGATAGGTGGATAAAGGTTATGCAGTCGGAGTATGGCTCCATAATGAAGAACAACACTTCGGACCTTGTGGATCGACCACCAAAACGCAAGGTAATCAGAACCAAGTGGGTGTACAAGACCAAGTACAAGTCCGACAGCACATTGGATAAGGACAAAGCTCGGCTCGTGGCAAAAGGATTTGCACAGGTACATGGTTTTGATTATCAAGTGCAGAAATAGCCTATGCAGTTATCATGTGACAATCAGAGTTGCATGGCAATTGCAAAGAACCTGATGTTCCACACTCGCACAAAACACATTGAGATTCAATATCACTTTGTACACGAGCTCATCATGGATGAAGAGGTCAACTTGGTGTCCTGTCCAACTACAGAGAATGCTACGGACATCTTCACGAAGGCTCTTGGAAGAGACTTGCTGGAGAGGCATCTTCATTGGGCCAAAAAAGTAAGTTCACTTGCGACGAGTGGACATTGAAGGAGGGTGTTAGATATCAATGCTCCACTCTCATGTAACTACGCGGGAACCAGCTAACTCTACTTGTAAGCCCCCCATATGAGGAGAAGGCATTTGAGTAGCTGGGTTATCCGGTAGGTCCTGGTTTGGACACCAGATGGGGGCCATGTGTGGCCTGATGGCTGTACAGCTTCAGATAGAGTTGGCACACTGCCAACTAGGCTACATGCAAGTGTGGGAAGGCATCCCTTGACTAACCGCACTGAGGGTAGACGGAGCATTTCTTGGGGCAGCCCACTCTCAGGTTGCGGGACCCGTTTGGAGCATTAGGCATTTGCTCTGTTTTGCGCACCTATTCTATCGTATGGTCGGTGGCCTATTTCGATACCGACCCCCAGTCGACCGTTTTGGGTGGACTGTGTCAGTCACCCAATTGAGCCTAACCGACTACGACTGGTGGCTATATAAGAGCAAGCCCGTGAAGCCCATTTCATCACTGGCTACAGCAACCCTGATTCCTTAGCATCCAGCCTCCATCTTCTACTGTTTCCAACATGCCATCGAAGCTTCTTTCATAGGAGCGCACAGTTGGGAGGCAGCGCCATCTATTGTATCAGTTCTATAGTAATCAAATTTTTTATTCTCCATACTATCTTATTTTCTCTCGTGTACAAGATCCTGTTATCTGTTGAGCATAGACGTTGTATTATTTTCTTACACTATCGTCCCGGGCTGTTGCTGTGCTACATTATATCACACGACAGATTATTAATATAATGTTTATGGATATAGGAGCAGGATGAGCACTAGGTGATTCGTTTTCACTGCGACCGGATATAGTTGCCCAAAGTCTCTGCCACAACTTGTAAGACGAAGTGCCTCCTGAATCTGGAGTAATAATAACAACCATACCATAGCCACGATTGAGCTCTCCTTCAAGGTAGTGCTCACTCAAACTACTCCTGGAGTCTTGGTACCTTGCAAAGTGTGTGACTTCTGGATTATGCATTGATTATGCAATACTTCAGTAGAGGTGGCGTGGTCCTCGACTCAGAAATGGCTCTGATACCAATGTTGCAGGTCCTCAAACCTCGAGGGCTTCTGTTGTGATAATCCACCCGAGCATGGATTCCCTTCTCTTGGAGCCCCCTAAACCTCCTTTCTCTTTTTGGCTCCCTCTAGAATCCTCCCTCCTAGCCCAGCACTTGCCACTTGGCCTCCAACTTTGGTGCCACATGTCCCACAAGGGACTCCTCTCTTTATAGCCCTCTCTAGGACTCCTTATGCACCACCTCATAAATGCCTAGACCTAGGCGTGACCCTAGATCTAAGCCCTTAATGCAAGTGCTGTCAAGCCCTCTGGCTTCCCGCCTTATATCATGGTCACACGGTATTATAGTTGACGTAACAAGAGTAGCTTCCAAAATAGCCCAAAGTTCTTGCAAGCCATCAGATATATAGATGCCTTCACAAGAAGAGTTGGCTACCATTAGCGAGCTCTAAAAGGTAAGAGGCAGCTAACATTGCAATCTAGTAATGATATGCTAGGTCCTTTCCTTGCCAAGTCAAAGCACCACTTGAGACTCTCATGTGAGCAAGAATGATCATGAACCAATTGGGAGCAAGGGATTAACATAATAGCTTTTTGCTCCATGAAAAATTCTTCTATTAACACTGAAAAAAGTCCCAAGAGCCAAGTGCTCAAGGCAGGAGTATACCTTGTGTAGCATGAGAAAAAGCTGAGAGGGTCAAGCTAGTTTGGGAGCTAGTAGGCAATTAGTTGGTAGGTACCACTTGTTCTAATTTTAGTTCTTTGGTAATTTCCTTGATTATGTGATAGCATACTATTGGATGTCACTTGTTCTACATATCAAATAGAACAAGTTCATATACTTTAGAGGACAATATATATTTTCTTCCATGTCCTTCCCACTGCATTGGAAACTTGATAGCTCGGACAAGGTGGGACTTGTGGAAAGCTTCAAGCTCCAAATCCAAAATATTGTATTTGTATAGATTTCCTTGTGTATGCTTGTACTAAACTCCCTTGACCACAAATGAGCCTTGGGCTCAAACATTCCCCCATGTATCTTCAAGTGAAACATTAGTCTTTTCCTTTTCTTGTGTGCATTATAGAAAATAGATATCCACAAACTCATCATTGCCATGAGGAGCTATATCATCAAATTATCACCAACAAAAAGTGCATCACTCAAGCCATCATGGTGTCCTTCATATGCTGGATCATCACTTTCATCCTCATCTTCAATGATATTCTATGAGGGTTCTAGGGTAACATACTCCCAAAAGGGTACATGTGCTTTATTGGAATAGCTCCTCCATTTGCATTGCATATAGGCACTACAAAAGTACAAATTTTTTTTGAAGCAATTCCATTTGATAACGAGTAGCCCAACACACAATCCAAATCATGCAAATTCAGCACAGCTTTACAATCCCAATTCCTATTACTATCCACACCACCTTCCTTGATCTCTCAAAACACTCAAGTAACTGATCAAGCCTTTGAGGGGTATGTGGCATCAGCCCCTTTATGCAATGTCTATCTCAAAAGTGACACAACTCCTATTGCACATTGGAGCTTTGCACCATCTGGCTTTAACTACTTTGCAACATTTGGCTTTAACTACTCCTGAATGAGATGCCTTTTATGAAAAGCTCTCACATCATCATGTTCACCCTTTCCATGTCCTAAATAAAAAACTTATGCATCATTTTTATACATGTCATTGTGCCATATCAAGCAACAAAGTAAAAAGTCCTCTTAGCTTTGAACTGTGAGGCTGATCCGTCTCACCGCCCCAATGTTCATTGAATTGAATGCCTTGATCTTTCAACCATTTATAATGGAGCATAAAACAATGCTGGAAGAAAAAAATCTCATGCGTTTAATCATCAGATATGTAAAAGTGATAGGTTTTCTAGACGATAGCTACAATATGTGCACAGGAAATATGGATAAAGATTCTGACCTAGCTGGAGTGCCAATGCAAGCATTGAATCTCATTTGCTCTTTGAAAATGTATTTCTCTACAAAATCAATGATAAATACTGCCACGTCTTTGGGGAAGTGAGCAAGACACTCCTTAAATTTCTCTACCTGTCATCTATAGACAAAATTATGCATTATAAACTTGCTCAAGTGATTCTTAAACAATATTAAAACTTCCCTACATTGCATATCTTTGAATGAGATAACTTTTCTTTTTTCTTTTCCTAGAAGCCGTGGTTCCAACTTGGACATCCTCAAATATTTTTACTAAGACTATGTGTGCACTAAATGATTCCTCCCTTGGGAAACATGGCATTTTTTTGGTCCACATGAAGAGCATTGTCCCATCAAACACTTAAGGGCATGGTAGTTGGGACCGCTAGCCTTTGGGAAAAGGACAAATTTGTGCAAAGCAAAGTTATGCTTGTACGAATTTTCACACATGCAGTGCGTCTATCATTTGAGAAAAAGAATTCACATCTACAATTACATTATGCTCCATGCACACCCAAAGAGAGCTATCATAATTGATTTATAGCATACTTTAAAAAAAAGGCATTTGCATATGTGTGATGCAATAACAAGTGTACCAATCCTTAAGCTTGCACACAAAGGAAGGCTTCAACTTCTCAAAGGCCCTTTGGTGGATCTATACCTCTAGATGGCTCTGTTCAAATGCAAAAAAGAATTGGATTTGCATTAAACATAGTAGTTTGCTAGTACTTGTTATACTTGACTTAAAACTTTAATAGCAAGTAGGTAGCTTCAAGTCGGTTATTGACAAGAAAAAGGATAGAAGGGATACGACTCATGTAGTTATAGGTATAAGAAAAATAATAGCTACTATTAATCTCTTAGTGGGAAGCATATGCGAACAAGGAATTACCACTCTGCTAGTGGCATCCATAAGCACATGGATAGCTACCAGCCAATCAGTCAAATATCAATTAATCAACTACCACTTAATTATCAATTAAATTATCTTACATTCATTATTTGGTGCATTATCTGCCAATTAATCACATGGTAACTACCCATACATTAACTATTTGGTAGCTACTAGTCATAAATTGTAGGTGCCATTAATGGAATGGTAGGTAAAATGGCCTTATAGCTAGCCAAAATTTATTGGTAGCACTCCAAATAATTTGTTGTAGCAAGTGGCAGCTCTTGTCTATGAGTTGCTACTCTCGATTCATGGTAGCAAGTGGTACCTTTCTAAATTATGGTACTCTCATTTAGTGGTAGCAAGTTGTAGCTTCCACTTAACCAATTGGCCACCCTTGTGGTAATGGAAGAAAGGGATGCCTAATGGTAGCTACAAATTGTTTTGGTGGTGGCTACCATTTGCTAGAAGAGCCAAAGCACTCATGCTTAACACAATTGGCAACTACTAGAAGTAAATTATTTCATAACCACCACTTAAAGAGCTCCTACTTGAGTGCTACTATAGCAATTGGTAGCTGATTGTAGAAATTCCTAGCAAATGAGGCAATTGTATCTACCATGTAGCCACCAAAATTAGAACAGTCATCAAACAATTTTTGCAAGCGGTAGCTACCACTCCATTAGCTGGTAGTTATCACTTGAACATAAAAAAGACACCACAAAGTAGAGAAAATGCACCAAAAAGGTAGTGGTGGCAGACATTAGTGGACCAATAGCCAGGAGCAATATCCAGTGGCAAGCTTTGGGTAGTAGTAGAGCTACAAGCAAAAGGCAAGAAGTACTAATAGTTACCAGTGCCACAATGGCTACTAACAATTGATGGCGACTGCTAGATGCAACCACCAAGAAATAGAGAATGGAAGCCACTAACAACTTGCTAGCAAGATATTACATAAAGCAATAAATGAACTTATGATTCTCGAAGGAAAATAAAGCCTGATGGCGACTGCTAGATGCAACCACCAAGAAATAGAGAATGGAAGCCACTAACAACTTGCTAGCAAGATATTACATAAAGCAATAAATGAACTTATGATTCTCGAAGGAAAATAAAGCCATGCCCATTGGAAATAGCACCAAACCGAGGTTGCTGACATGTATTTTTTGTCCAAAATAATAGCACTATCTCCTTTAAATCTTTTGTAATCACATCCTTTGTGCATGGTTGCCATTCACATGAATGCAATGGTAGCGTCTCCTAATGCAATTGAGATCTAGCTGCATAGAAGTTCCTACAATGCACCCCTACTAGCCTTGATGTAGCCTCAATATTTGGTTTCTTGGCTTGGGCTTTGGAGTTCATTACCATAATCATGCTTGACCTCTTTAGAAACAACTCTTTAGAGCTTTTGGGCTTCTTCATGTACTTGAGGGTGTTCTAAAGTCCAGTTATCAACAAAATTTGCTCATCATTTACAATTTCCTATTAACATGAAACCTACAACTCTTAAAATATTGGGTGCTCAATAACACTTCTAACAATTTCAACCTTTGCCTCTTTGTCCTGACCTTGTGTACATCACTTCAGATAGTTGGCAACATCAAGAGAAATATTTTCTCACTTTGCTTGTTGCTTCACCTTAAGGCCATATTTGCACTTTCTGTTTACCTCATAGTCCTTGATAAGAGCTCGTTTGCATGTCCCATAGTCCATCCATCCCACAGTCACCGGGGATGGACACATGGTGCATAGGTTTCTTGTTGCAGTATGCATTTTTGGAATGAAATCAGCCAGTCATGAGATAGTTTGTGCTCACAAACTTACAAGTAGCAAAACAACAAGAGAAATGAAAGGTTTGCATTCTCTCTCTCTCTCTCTCTCTCTCTCTCTCCCTCCCTCCCTGCATAGGACAATTGTCAGCAAGAGAGAAACGAGAGGATATGTAGGGTCTCTCACTCTTATTGCATAGGGTAGAGGCATTTGCATGGACTCTCTCTCTTTGCCTACATAGGATAGATCCAAGGGAGAGATCTAGAGCTCTAAGATGGAGAATTGTGTGTTAAGAGAGAGATCTGAATAGGCGGTATAGAGAATTTACTATTGAGAGATCTGAGAAAAAGAACCATGCATTGAGAGAGAGATTTGAGCTATAGGTATAGATATTTCATTGTCGAGAGATCTAGGAGAGAAAATTATGTGTAGGAGAGAGATCTAAGCTCGAGATATGGAGAGAACCAGAGATATGAGAGAGAGAGACCTAATGCACTGCCTTCACATCTGAGAGAGAGATTTGAGCCGGAGATACAAATTTGAGAGAGATAATTCACAGTGCACACTATAGCTCAAGACATAGAGAAAGTCAAACCATGGGGAGGGATGATTCAAAACATGCCTAACAACTGGCCACTTGTTCAATGGTATACATAGTAGATGCCCTTTACTAATATGTTTTCTTTCCTTTACCAATAAGCAAAGGAGGCTACCACTTTGCTAGTGATATTTGGACATAGCTATCAACTCCACCCTAAACATGCTTACACCCTTGAACAATATGTGAATGAATGCATTATTCTTACACTTAATATGGCCGTAAGAAGGGGAGCACAACTACTAAAAGTAAAAAATTCTCACGGGTATAGTCCCTTTTATCCATGGAGTCATTGCTAGGGTCCACTCTTGCATGGACTATGGTTACGGTGGCTTACTTATGATTTTACCATAAGAGGGAAGGGAGCAAACATTTTCATCTTTGACCTTTGTAAATCAAACCCATTGGTGTATCCCCTACCTCTACTTGCACAGGCTTCACAATTCAATGAGAATTTTGGGGTGCCCCCATAGAGTGGACCCCTTGCAAATGATTTCTAGTCCTCCAAGCCATAATTCCCCGGAGGTTCCTAGTACACAAACATAATTAACGTGTCAAACTATGTCCAATACTCTATCCTCATTGTCCTGCACTTTGCCTTGCTCCCTCTCTTAGATGCAACCTCAAAGCAATCCAGGTAGCAAAATTTTCCTCGCAAAGGAGTCGTGCATCCTTGCCACTATTGCAGAATTTATACACCTCATGCCCTTGGGCTTTGGTCATGCAAAAGACTCTTTTCCTCTCAAAATCCACATACAGAGGATGCCACTGATTCATCAATCAAAGGCACAATTGGAAAACAAACAGGTACTCAAATAATCTTGCATGTACTCAAATAAACTAGCTGCTGGTAACCAATTTAAAATGCAACAAGAGCTGGAGTTTTGAAACTACTAGAGTGGGTGGACTATCAACCTCAGGCATGATCCTGGACGGTGTTTCCTTTCTCTTTTTCTATGGAGGAGATGAAGGTGGAATTTTCTTCTTGGGTAGAAAGGATGAAGGTGTAGTCAACAAAGGAGGATTCAAGGTAAAGGAATCTACAAGTTTAGGAGAGGAAGGAACTCTTATGGATCAACAATTTGAAATTTGTGATCTCTTCTGAGAGGGATGGGGTACCTCCTTCCCATGCATCTTTATGGTGCTTCTGTGTGTAGTTGGGGAGAGCCACCAACAATAGGAATTAGAGTAGGGTAGAACTAAATCTAACTACTAGCATTGAATCAAAAGAATCTAAAGGCAATTTCGATTTTCATTGAAATAGGCCACTAAAACTAAGTGTGGTACCAAGACAAGCTTGCAACTAGTGCAAAAAGTGCTAGTAGCTAGTGTACCACCTAAACATGCTTACACCCTGAAATAATAAAATATATTCATTCAAAAGTAAGTGTAGGAGTGCAAAGTGTTAAACATTCGCACATATAGTTAAAATAATAATTATATCCATTCAAAAATAATGTAAGAATGCAAAATTATATGTGTAATAATTACTGTGTTAGGCATTCGTTCACATATGATTGAAAAATTTTTAAATTTTAATTCCAAAGTAAGTGTGAGAATGAAAATTTTGGCACAATTGTAAGTAAAACATTCATTCTCATACAATTGAAAGAATAAAATATATTCTTTCAAAAGTTAGATTAAAAGTGCAAACTTTTTAAAGTAAATTTTTGCACAAGTAAAAAATTCATTCTCATATAATTGAAAAAATAAATATATTCTTTCAAACGTAAGAGGAAAGTGCAAATTTTACAAAGTGTAAGAATTAGCATTCATTCACATACTATTGAAAGAATAAAATATATTCATTCAAAAGTAAGTGTAAGAATGCAAGATTTTGCATGAGTAAAATATTGATTCTCTGGGAGAATACTTTGCAAAAGTACTTCCCGTCATATAATTGAAAGAATAAAATTATTATTTCAAATGTAAGAGTAAACGAAAGAACTTTTCCAAAAAAATCATTCACATAAAGCTTTTTCACAGAAGAAATAAATTAATACTTATTCACATTAAAAAATTTACACAAATGAAATAAACTATAATTCATTCACATAAACCTTTTTCACATAAGAAATACAATAATATTTACTTCCATTAAAAAACAACCAAAAAATCACATTTCACAAAAATAGTTTAAACTCATACCAACAAATACAAATTACACTTTACACAAGAGATCTTAAGATCTCAAACAAGATATCCTAAGAACTCTAACAAAAAAAACACAAATTACAATTCACACAAGAGATATTAAGAAATTAAAAAAGAGGTCCTAAGAAATAAAAGCACAAATTCCTCCTTATTATAGACCTTAAACGAGGGTGGATGGTTCATCATGTTCTTTTAATGAAAACATGAATCTAAGGCGAACTGATGAAGGGTAGCACATGCTCAAGTTCCATTAGAGTACAAGATTGAGACTTGTACTCACAAAGAGACTTGAGAGCCTGCATTAAATTGACCTCCTTTTATAGCAATAGATACATACTTGCATCTGCTTGCTCACATGTGAGAGAAAGTCTCTATTCCATGTGGTAGCATGCTCTTACCTTCATAACCTCTACTCATACCTTGCCTTGGTTCCATCTGTCGGGAAGACCCCTCTTGCAATTTCCAATAGTGAGGGGTGAACCCAAAAGCTTTCCTCTCTCTAAGGAGGAAAGTCCTCCTATCACAAGCATCTCAGAAAAAATATTGCATACTCGTCGACTAGGTGACTATCAAAGTGTGTACAACATCTATCCATATACTGGCCATGTGTGGTGAGGCGTGAGAACCTGGAAGCGATCAAGTGCCTCTGTCTATTTGAATCTCCAAATATTCTAAGCATAAGTACTCAAAATGATCTCCCAACAGGTGCCCATGAAGGCATACACGATTCTATAGGGAGGGTAGGGGGTAGAGTCAAGAGATCATATCTCAACCAAATGATGTCGAATCGAGAAATCCCAAGAGGAGATATGCATATCATAAAGCATCTAACATCCATTCAAGAGAGGCAAGACACCAAACCTCATGTGATAAAGGAGAAAGAGGGAACAGATCTGCATAAGATCTTCGTAATCCTCTTAAACGAGGGTGGATGGCTCATCATGTTCTTTTAATGAAAACCCTAATCTAAGGCGAATGCAATACTGATGAAGGGCAGCACATGCTCAAGTTCCATTGGAGTACAAACTTGAGACTTGTACTCACAAATAGACTTGAGAGCCTACATTATGAAATTGATCTCCTTTTATAGCAATAGATACATAATTGCATCTGCTTGCTCACATGTGGGAGAAAGTCTCTATGCCATGTGGTAGCATGCTCTTACCTTCATAACCTCTACTCATACCTTGCCTTGGTTCCATCTGTTGGGAAGACCCCTCTTGCAATTTCCAATAGTGAGGGGTGAACCCAAAAGCTTTCCTCTCTCCAAGGAGTAAAGTCCTCCTATCACAAGCATCCCAAAAAAAATATTGCATACTCGACTAGATGACTATCAAAGTGTGTACAACATCTATCCATATACTGGCCATGTATGGTGAGGGGTGAGTACCTAGAAGCAATCAAGTGCCTCTGTCCATTTGAATCTCCAAATATGCTAGGCATAAGTACTCAAAATATCTCCCAACAGGTGCCCACGAAGGCATACACGCTTTTATAGGGAGGGTAGGGGGTAGATTCAAGAGATCATATCTCAACCAAATGATGTTGAATCAAGAAATCCCAAGAGGAAATATGCATATCATAAAGCATCTAACATCCATTCAAGAGAGGTGAGACACCAAACCTCATGTGATAAAGGAGACAAAGGGAACAGATTGCATAAGATCTTTGTAATCCCCTTTTGAAAAATCTTGGTTTAAATCTTGGTTTGTTTGCATTCCCAAAGGCCATGCTAGGTGGACTCCTTAATAGAGAGGTAACATGGCAAGGAAGAGGAAGCCCTAAAACTAGACCTCGCCTATTATTTCAATCCCTCCATGAATAGAAATTCAAAAGAAAAGAGAGATTTTTCTATTACTAAGAGATTTTCTAAGCCGTCTCAAAACAAATCCACAAAAATATAAAACTACTCCCTATGAGAGCCTCTGGAGGGCTTCCACCCCTAACACCAAGATCGAATCTTCTAGCACTACTAACAATGTAATGAAAGAATAGGACGATAGTGCCATATCTCATCAATAGACCTAGTCCAAGGGTACGGCAGCATTCCCTATTCAATCTTTCTTTTGATCCCTTTGAGATGAGTAAAAGTATGAAGTCTCCATTCATTTGGAAGCTTTTTGAAAGCCTTCAAAAGCCACAAAGGAAAAGTGGCATTGTTGCCACTTGGACCACTATATGTAGCAAAGAACACCTAGGAATCTACCCCTGCTCCATCCAAAACCAAATCATTCCTCATGATAGCATGTTTGTGAGGAGGGAGGAATCCTTTGAATAGAATTCTTGAAGATGCCCCAAGCTTTCAAGATGGCAGCCAAGGGGAGAGAATGCATCCTGAGGTGTGTCGAAGTAGAAACCCACCTAGTGCTATCCATCTAGTCACCACATTAGGAAGGGTTATTTGACCCAATGCATCAAATAAAGAAATATTTTTGAGGCTCATATCCTAGCAAAAGTTCCTAACCACCAACTTGAAGAGCAAAGCCTTGGCTATAGATCTGAATCAATGATATTTATTATTAAGGCCACCTTCCTGTGAGGGAGAATCAATATCTCCCAAGCCACTCTGGCTCTTGCATGAATTGAACCATCAATGCCACTCCATCAAAATTCTTGATCAGTCTTTGAGCTAAGTGATGTAATCTTTAGGTGATGTAATTTTTAGGTGACTTCAAGAAGATGTAATCTTTGAGCTAAGTGATGTAATCTTTAGGCGGCTCCAATAAGAGAAAATAAACTAGGCTATGGCCAATGTAGTACCTATTGTGGCTAGTAGTACTTGGTTGAAAACTATCAGGCTATGGGCTATAGTACCCAGTTGAAAACTACCACTCTAGTGGAAAAAATAAAAGGTTTGTAGCATGAGACTAAACCAAGAATCTCTTAATTTCTTTCTTGGAAGTAATCACCAAGTTCCCAAAGTGATCTAATATTATAAGGAGTTATGTTTGTGAACTTGATCCAAAGATCATTCCTTAATAATTACCTCAAATATAGATGGTGAATATAATGGCCATCCCAAACTTTAGTAAGAGATTTAGAATGCAACCTAGAAATGGATAAATAATTGCTTAGGATTTTTAGCCATCATAGTAACATTGAGACTAAATACTTCTTCCTCCCATTGAGAAAATTTTCTTTATGTACAATAGAAACCTTGCAATGATGTTTAACTAAATGTCCACAAGTGCATGGCTCTAAGACTTCTTTCCTGACCCTAATAGATTATCTATTTCCATTCACTCAACAACCAACCTTGTATGCTAGTAGCTCATCAACATAATTTGCTCAAAACTTTCCCACTAGGCATTAGGAGAGATATGGGGCCCTTTGTGTTAGAGATGTAATCATGGGGCTAATTCTTCATTGTTGCCTGCTGGCCACCCCCTCTCCCAAGTCGTGTGGCATTCATGAGTAAGGCCCCTCCAATCACACGCAATGCTCCTGATGGCCACCCCCCCACATACTCTCTTATTTTCCTTGGGCCATTATATCTAGTGTAGATCTAATGGCTAGAAACCAATGCCACTTGCAAACCCTTAGTTGTTTGAGATGATAGATTAGGCACCCCTTGCAAGCCCTTTGATAGCATTTTTCATCCAATTCATGAAAAGAGGCACACATTGTGCACCATTGGATGGATAGCTATTGGTGGTGGTGGCCTTTGCCCCTCGATTGCACTAAAGTGTGGAGTTGGCATGCCATCAACACGTGGCAATTTGATGGGAGAATGATTCCATATGCAAATGTGTCCCCCTTGGGGGGCCTTGGATAAAATAACCCATTGTGAGCCTCCTCTCTCATCCTCAGGAGATCTTCGGGGGAGGAGAGGAGGCCCTGTGTGGCTAGGAAGCAGGGGATCGGGAACCCCTGCACTCGGTGCACCCTTTGACACATGGAACCCTCTACACAAGATGGTAGCAGAGCAAATACCAAACCTACGAACTGTGGTGGATTTTGGCACAGCCCCTACGTGGGCAACACATGGCAGTCAACGGGCTCTATGGCGATGGATTGTCATGATCCACAATAGCGACTTGAAGTGGAACTTGATGATGATTGCGGTGGCGACAGCTCTTGATGACTCCTGGCACGTGTACCTCCTTGTGGTGTTTGGTGGTGGCTAGCCTTTTTTTGGTGGTCCAGTCTTGTGTTTGTCCATGATTGGGTTTGGTCGACTCCACATTTTATTTGCCTCAGGGTTTGTCCACAAGGGGGTGTTGGACATGGTAGCCATCACCCCTGGGTTGTGTGGAGCTGGCGCGCCATCAACACGTGGAAATTTGATGGGCGACTAATCCCATATGCAAAGGTGCCTCCTTGGGGGACCTCGGTATAATAACCCAATGTGAACCTCCTCTCTCATCCCTCCCAGGTTCTTTTGGGGAGGAGAGGAGGCCCTACATGGCTAGGAGGCAAGGGATTGGGACCCGCCGCACTCGGTGCACCCTTGGACGCGTGGAACCCTCTGTGGGTTCCAAGCATTACAAGGATCCAATGGATCCCACTACTCTAATAGGTGAACATTAAATGCACACATTGCACATCATTGGATGGATTACAAGGATCCAATCTATCCCATTATTACAACATGATAGCCATCGATACAATTCCATGTGGAATTCTCTCCTTTCATCATGAAGAGGGTGTGCTTTGGGCATTCCATCTATGTATGATATAAAGGTTCCTATTAATTGGAAATGGCAAGCCTACTCTTGTCCTTCCCTCTACACACATGGCACTTGCAAGTCAAATCACGTGCAATGTTGGTGGTGGATCCCTAACCTCCCTGGACATATGGTGCACACAATTCGAGGCCCCTCCAATCACACTAAATGCTCCTAATGGCTCCCCTCACATGCTCTCACCTGCCTTGGGTCATTAGATCTGATGACTAGAAATCTATGCCATTTGCAATCCCTTAGATGGTAGGAGAGATCCAATTGCAAGGAGTAGCACCCCTTGCAACCCCTGGATGGAATTGTTCATTCAATGCATTAGAAGAGGTGCACATTGCGCTCCATTGGGCAGATTACAAGGATCCAATGGATCCTTTCATCTAGAGTGGGCACCACTACTCTATGCATCTACTCTATCCACATTCAATAATGATTTTGAATTTTTAAATTTTAAAATTATGGAGTTTGTTATGAACCTTGGACCCTTTCATTTCTTACATGCTACCACAAATATTTTTCCCTAAGATTAGGGGAATCAACCACCACATTAATCAAATCCTTATGAGGCCCTTTTTGAGTCTATAGTTCATTGAAAGGTTTATAGTATACCAATGTTGTGCCATTACTTCAAATCTAACATAACGGGTAGTGAAGATTCCTTCTAAAGGTTAACGAATGTATCTTGAATGTTGTAGTGAAGATTCCTTCTAAAGGTTAACAAATGTATCTTGAATGTTGTAGCATTGTACTACACGTATCTTGAATGTTGTAGTGAAGATTCCTTCTAAAGGTTAACAAATGTATCCTGAATGTTGTAGCATTGTACTACACGATACATTTGTTAACTTTTAGAAGGAATAAGATACACGATACATTTGTTAACTTTTAGAAGGAATCTTATTCCTTCTAAAAGTTAACAAATGTATCGTGTAGTACAATGCTACAACATTCAGGATACATTTGTTAACCTTTAGAAGGAATCTTCACTAAACATTCAGGATACATTTGTTAACCTTTAGAAGGAATCTTCACTACATTCACAAATTTAATTACTTATGCAATAAGCCTTGCGAATCTAATGCAGTATCCCTTTAGGTGAATGTAATCCTATGATTAACAAGATCAAGTACTTAGCAGAGTAAGTGTTGTGAGTATAATGTAGTATGCAAGTAAAGGTACACAAGACTTCTGATCATCAAATGGGAAGTCATACAACAATAAAAGGCAATTCCAAAAAAGAATAAGCTACAAGAGAAAATGCTCTATTTCTTTACGGTTCACAAAAACAAAGCCTATGACACAAGGGTGGGCCTTCATAATGTACATATTAACACCCACCCTTCATGATCAGATTAGCTCTACAAATCTGAGTGTAAGTTTGCACTGAAATCCTTTTCACATCCCAAGAAGTGAAGACTCCTCTCCCCATTTGGGCTTCAACAACTAACTGTCGTGCTCTCTATAACTAATGTTAACTTCATGCCTAGCTTGAAAATGTTTTCCACACCTTTAAGTCCCAAGGCTGACCTTCACCTTGATCCCTAGCCCCCTCCCTCAACCGTTAGATGATTGTGTTTGGAAACCTCGAAGGCCTAACAATCACTTATTGTTGCCTTAGAGATGTCAAACGTCCTCCAATGAGAGTATACTTAGTATATTGATTGGTTAAAACATGTCGTGCACAATATTTCAATCTTCTTGTGTAAACTTATTTCAACCATCTTGTGTGTGCAAATTTGACCATTTTGCAACCATGAAACAACGTTGTGTTTAGTAAATTGGCCATTGCATGTCTCTAAAAAATTATAGTTATTTCCCCAAGCTTTTTCTTAGGTAATTTAGCTCTCTTGTCCTCAAGTGTTTTTTCTTCACCCATCACTAGCCTATCCTTTTGAATGCTTTTCATCTTGAAACTTCAATTTCAAATAGCTTTCCCATCACTCTAATTTTATTGCCTCGTTAACACTTGAACAAAAATTGGATAATACTACGCACAAAACAATTTGTTACATTCTTTTAAATCTTGGATTCATGCTACTTATCATCCATAACATGTAAAACACCTTGCAATTTTTCAAAGAATACGAGAAATTTTCAAGTTTTCGAGCTTAAAATGACATATGTCAATGTTCTAATCTTATATTAATGCATCAAACATCAATAATAATACTAATATCACCAAAAGGTACATCATGTCACATCATTTGACTTGCTTTGTACAACCACCTCATTTGGAGAGGTGGCCCTAAAGATATATGCACTTTAAGTCTGAATTTTTTATATTCAAGTATATGTTCCACACTTTCATTTTTCAACTACTTAAGCACACTAGTAATACTACTTTCATTTTTCAACTACTTAAGCACACTAGTAATACTATGATCAAATTAATGTGTAAGATTACTACCATTCACATCTTACATGTTAATTCAATCATATGAAAGAAAAGCCACAATGAATGAAAATTAATAGATGCTCTTATGGTGGAGCTACCCTAAAAATAATTTCCTACATGAGTTGTATTCCATGCTTGTTGACAAAAAAAGTAAGGATACCATATTCTTCAAATCTTGTCTATATGATTGTATTACTCCACTCAAATTGAACAATGTTCTCACTTAACAATGCAAGAAGAATGAAGCACTAAGGGATAACCCAATCTCTCTCTCTCTCTCTCTCTCTCTCTCTCTCTCTCTCTCTGGCAGGGGGGAGCGGCTTTGGTCCACTTTCACGACTGATCCGCTTCCATGACCAGCTTTGCATTGGCCTATATCTACTTGAGATGCGCCGACACAAGAAGACTCTACTACGACAGATTAGAGAGCAGCAGGAGGTGACCAGACCGCAGGACAGAGAGGCTGATAGAGCACAGCGACACGTTACAGGAGAAATCAAGCTTCACCAGTTGCAATTGTAGTAATGGCACGGGAGTCCTTAATCAACAATAGGCAGGCCTGTAAGGGTAAGTAGGAGGTAAACCATCTAACAATTAGCTGTGTGGACATAACAAGACCCTATAGTTCAAGTTGTTTGTGTGAGTGAGGTGTAATTATTGGGAGAAGTAACACTTCGCCAGTTACAAAGGTAGTAATGGCACGGGACATTCATCAACAATAGGCAGGCCTGTAAGGGTAAATTAGAGGTAAAGCGTGTAGCCATTAGCTGTGTGGACATAACAAGACCCTACGATTTTTCTGCGGATGCTTATGGGCTTCCTAGGAGCTATTGGAGGATTTGTTGTGGTGGGTATATGCAATCACAATACCTCCCTTTCTGACAGGAGGAGGCACATGAGCGCTATTTCAATGCCCAGCAAGGTAAATGAAATAACAAATTCTCTGCTATTTCATAATCTATTAGTGGCACACAGTCAGGACAAACTCGCACAGTTTCAAGGTCATCTAATAGCCAGCAGAAGCAAATCAATATTGGCAATGCACTGCCTGCATAAGAACCAGAAACAGATAAGGCGTACAAAGAACAAGAGAGGGGAAAACTCCCCCACTTCAACCCTTGGAGTTTAATTAGCCTCATTTACTTCCTTGAAACCACCTATGGAAACAGAGTCCAAGAAAATAGGACTTCGTCCATCTCTTGCAAGTCCATTCTTCCATGTCCTTTCCATCCTTGTCACCTATTCTGCAGTTTTGTGGTAGTTCAAACCAACCCAAAAATCTTATTTTAAAATGTAAAAGAGGAAAAGGGAAGAAAGAAAGAAGAGTAATGAATGTATCTCCAGCTCAAATAGGACATTGCTCAATGCCCTAGAACTCGCACATCTGAATATGCCTCAGTTTAAACCTCAATTTAACCTTAACTTGGATCAAAGAGTTGCATATTTGCCACCAAATAATAGGGCTTCCTAATCTACTTCTGGAGGATTGAAGGTACCAAAGACGATCCATGAATCGATCCAGAAGCTCATCAGAAGAGCTCCAATGAACTCCCCTGCTGCACAACCTGTCAACAATAATAGAATACTGTCAAAGCATTTTGAACACGACGCTCGTCTCAAAAAACAGACAACAGGAGCTCATTACTAACCAAGCAGTACATTTTGACAAACAATGTGGGTGAGACGCATACCAATCCACTGTCCGGTGGAGGGTCTGATAAGTACAGCTCCAAGCCCTGCTCCAAGCGATGCAAATACAAGCGAGGCTCCACATTTTAATGTGTTTCCAACTATTTTTCGCCACAGCATTGCAAGCTCCTCTCTCTCTAAGCCTGTGACATCATCGTGATAACTAACTCCAGTGTTGTCTGACAGCTTCTTCCTTTTGCTGTACAAACTACGGACACAACTGTAGATGTCTAGGGCAAGTTGAACTAGCCAACTTGCAGCAACTGCAAGTGCATGGCCTGCAGAAAACCCAAATCTGTCTTAAAATTGAATAATGGAGATGGTGATGAAAGTGAAGAGACTATCAACTCCATAATCTAAATCCTTGAATGAAAAAATAGATCGATTGGGCAATCTTATCTTTAATCACAAATAGAGATGAGGAAATCATTAACCTCTGAGTGTTGTCTTCGTGACACCAATAAACAATTGAAATTTAGAGATATGTCTTCCCGCCTTTCTTTGTGAAGACTGTGAAAGATCTGCATGTATTAAATATTAAACTCAGTCTTGATACCAATTTAACACACTCAATAGCCTGCTGGCATGCGGTCTTTGACTTTAAGAACTAGCGCTATAAAAAAGGGAGGGGGAACTCAAGAACCCTACCTTATTTTAAAAACAATAATGTTAACGATCTTTGATTAAATCACGTGCCCTAGTTCCACCAAGAAATGCTCACGCCATAAATATGAAGCCTAGCTTTAGTACAGAAGAAGCAGCATAAAATGAGCTTGTTACTATCCAAATAGGACAGGCAACACTAAATTCTTTACCGCCAAAAATAAACAAACTACGTAACAGTACCATGTTATAAGAATGGGATTTTTTGTACAATAAAAGCCATATTTCCCACGAGTTGGAGAGACTTTACAATACAATGTGGTGCTTTCCATCCCCACTCTTACGAGATCACCATCTATCAGGTCAGTTGACAAGCCTGAAACATCTCCACTCATCCACAGGACTTCCTTATCCGTGAACTTCTACATTCACACATGTTTCCGGATACATAAGTTAGAGCACAAGTCAGTTGAAAGCCAGCGAGCTTTAGCACATGTGGCCACCAGGACCAGTTTAATTTTGAGTGTGTATGAGCAGCCAGCACAAGGCCTTGGTTTGGGTATTCCTACTCCTCAAAATAATAATGTGCAGTCCATAAATGTGGCTCAACCACCTCAGCCATATTTGAGGCAGCAACCTGAATATTTTGGTACAGATTCTATCTTTGATGCTATGTTGATTTCACCGCCAATTGGGCATAGAAAACAAGCCATGTATGACAATGTGGGAATGCAGCTAGGCATGCAAGCCACAGTATAAGCTCCCATGCCTAATGTTCAGCCAAGCATGGCTCTCCCTAGTGAAGGGAATGCTGCAAATATACAGCCATCTTTGGGACAGCCAATATCAAATGTATATAAAGAATTTAAGGATGGTGGTTCTCATGTCAAGTTTGATACATATAATGGAGTACAGGACAGGTACAAAGCCCTCACATTCCTTCAACAGTTTGATGCTGCATTTCTTAGGGGTTTGTTTACAGAAGCATCCAAGATGAGGAAGGTTGCCACATTTTTGAAAGGCAATGCACTTAAGTGGTACACCAACCTTATGCTTCATGGAGATGCACCTACTACTTGGCTGGAATTTAAGCAAGTGTTCTCTTCTACTTGGCTTACTCCAACTTTTGAAGTTGAAGTACTTTCACACTGGCATGACTTGTCATACAAACTTTGCAAGAATCTTGATGATTACACCAAGAGGTTTTGGGATGTTTTGCTGCCATTGAGCTCTTACAGGCATGTTTCTTTGAAAGAGCAAATAGAGAGTACTGTTGTGGATTGCCTAGTGAGCTACGTGATTATTGCATCAAAACCAAGGTGGGTTCTATGACTCAATTAATTGAGAATGCAAGGACAGCATATGCATGGATGCAGGAGAAGAATTTGGGCTTTATGGACAGCAAGAAAGAAGACAACAAACGGGCTGCCAAACACCAGGATAAGGACATCAAATCTGAAAATAAAAATTATGGCAAACGACCGTTTCAAAAGGGAGAAAAAGCCCAATTCAAAGCTGGTCAAAGGCGTGGACAGCCTAATAAACAGCCCCGTACCAAGTTATCTGATGAAGAGAAAAAGTCACTCATGAAGCAAAACAAATGTTTTATATGCAAAGGAGAGGGACACCGCTCTTATGATTGCCCATTCAAGAAAAGAGACAGGTCAGATGATGATAAGAATGGTGATAAACAGGCTGATCGGAAGGGCACAAAGCCTAAACCTTCTGCAGGACTTCTTCCAGATGTGATTGGGAGTTTGCCACATGCACATGATGAAGAGGAAATGAAAAAGACTGAGATGTGCAGAGCATGGGGAAAAATCAGAAATCAAAATTGTTTGTTTTTCTTTGATTCTGAAGCAAAGGCAAATTTCATAACTCCTGATATGGCAGGAAGGCTTGGCATCGAGCCTGAGGAAATGGGGCCATCCAGCATGTGTGATATGGCCAACCCTGAACTCAACACACCTGTCACTCCTATCATTGGCAAGTTGAGGATGCATATCCAGGGATATCAGGATGCAGAGGACTTCTACATTATGCCTTTGCCACAGTGTGATGCTTTGCTTGGGATGCCTTGGATGTACAGGGTGGGGGCTGATGTGCAGATGAGAAACAAGAAGATTTCTTTAACTCATAGAGGCAAAAATCATGTACTTGATGTAAAGTTGAAAGGGGAGTCCATCCCTGTAGTTTCAGCTTCTTGTATTTCCAATGTAATAAAGCGTCATATTTCAACGTACTTGATTTTTGTCCAAGAGGACAGCCAACCAGTTCAGGAAGGCTCTACTCTTTCTGCTTTAGATAGAGAAAGGGCTGCTTTTATTTCAGATTTTCAGGATTGTTTCTCAGATGCACTTCCTGAAGAATTACCTCCCAAGAGGCCCGAGGATCATCAAATTGATATAATTCCAAGAAGCTCACCGCCTGATATACCTCCCTATCGTGTCAGTAAGACACAACAGGAAGAGATAATGTCACAAGTGAAGGAACTCTTGGAAAAGGAATTAATACAGCCAAGTAATTCTCCTTACTGTTCCCCTGTGTTGCTTGTGCAAAAGAAGGATGGCAGTTGGAGAATGTGTATTGATTATAGGGCTTTGAATAAAGTCACAATTAAGAACCGTTTTCCAATTCCACGCATTGATGATATATTGGATCGATTGGAAGGTTCCTCAATGTTCAGTCGTATTGACCTTAAAAGTGGATACCATCAGATAAGGATACGGCCTGAAGATGTCTACAAGACTGCCTTCCGCACTTCATTTGGCTTATATGAGTTCCTTGTGATGCCTTTTGGTTTGACTAATGCACCTGCCACTTTCAATAGAATGATGGACAGAATTTTTAGAGCACACAGAAAGTTTGTGGGCACTTTCTTCGATGACATCATTGTGTTCTCTAAAAATGAGCAGGAGCACAGGAAACACCTCACTATTGTGTTTCAAGAGTTGAAAAGACACAAGCTATTAATAAACACCAAGAAAAGTGAGTTCTTTATGCATGAGATTCATTTTCTCGGTCATATAGTGTCAAAGGATGGAGTCAAGATGGATCCTGCAAAAGTTGAGGCCATAAGGAGTTGGCCAATTTTGAAAAATCTACATGAAGTCAGAAGCTTTCTTGGGTTGTGTTCATACTATCGGAGGTTTATAAAGTACTTTGCAGAAATTGCTTCTCCCTTGCATGCTTTACAAAAGAAAGCTGTACCGTTTCGGTGGGGACCAAAGGAAAATGCAGCTTTTGAAGAGCTGAAGCAAAAATTGTGTTCTAAATCTTGCCAGATCTTGCAAAACCCTTCGCTGTAACTTGTGATGCATGTGGGAACAGCATAGGAAGCACTTTGATGCAGGATGGCAGAGTGGTTGCATATGAGAGTAGAGTTCTCAAAGATGCTGAATTGTACTTGCAGACATACGAGAAGGAAAAGTTAGCAGTGATACATGCTTTGACCACATGGAAACATTACCTTCTTGGAGCTGATTTTTATGTGCAAACTGATCATCAGTCACTTAGATATTTTCTCACGCAAAGAAAATTATCTGAAAAGCACATGAGATGGGCTAACTTCCTCTCAATGTTTCATTTTCAAATTGTACATGTGCCGGGTAACAAAAATGTCGTGGCTGATGCACTTTCCAGGAAACCACAGCCTGAAGCAGTCTCCAAGAAACCCATTGTTTCAGCAGTGAGCATTGCTTACAACAATGTGTTAGATGTGATGAAAGATCAGTATGTTAATGATGCTGATTTTTCAACTATTTATGAACAGCTTTCTGATGGTCAAAGGCATGATCACTATATGTCGAAAGAGGGTTTCATTTTGATGCATGGACGACTCTGTGTCACTGATCAGATGCGACAGAAAGTCATAATGGAAAGTCATGCTCCTCCATATGCAGGACATAGGGGAATTACAGCAACAATTACAGCAGTGGAGCAATACTTTTATTGGCCATCTTTGAGGAAAGATGTGGAAGAATATGTGAGAACATGCATGGTTTGTCAGAAAGTAAAGTTTGACAGGCAGAAGGCACCTGGGTTGTTACACCCTTTGCCAATTCCGGATAGACCATGGCAAAGCATAGCTATGGATTTTGTGTTTGATCTTCCACGTACTCCTACGGGACATGATGGATTGTGGACAATAATTTGCAGGTTTAGCAAACAAGCCCACTTTGTGCCAGTAAGAAAGAAAATTACAGCAGATCAAATGGCCAAATTGTTTTTGCAGCATGTCTTCAAGTATCATGGGATGCCTGAATCCATAATCAGTGATAGAGATCCGAGGATGACCAGCCTCTTTTGGAGAGGACTGTTTGAAAATATGGGCACTACGCTGAATTTTTCGTCATCTTTTCACCCTCAGTCTGATGGACAATCGGAGCAGGAAAACTCTACCATCTTGGATATGTTTAAATGCTATGTCTCAGACCACAAAAGCAAATGGGAGCATTATTTGCCTTTGCTGGAATATGCTTACAATAATACGGTGCACACATCCACAGGTAAAGCACCTTTTGAAATAGTGGAAGGTGCCAGGAAGATACCTCCCATTTTGCATACAAAAGAGAAAATCTTCGAAGCTGATCGTTTTGTGGAAAGCCTTGAAGAGGCTTACAAGAAGATCAAATATGCCTTGCAAAGAAGTCAAGACAAGCAGAAAAGAGCAACAGATAAGCACCGCAAGGAATTGGTATTCACAGAAGGTGGTTGGGTTTTGCTGCGTTTTCAGAAGGCAAGGCTGAAAAATAAGAAAGGCAAGGAAAGGTTGTACACAAAGCTGAACATGCATTACTATGGTCCTTTCCAGGTTTCTGAAAAGATAAACGAGGTAGCTTGCAGGCTGAAGTTGCCTCCGCATTGGAAGATACATAACGCCTTTCATGTGAGCTTATTAAAGCAATATCATGGAGATATTCCCGAGGATATACCTGATGAGGTGCAGCCTGAAGTGGAAGAACAGGATGAACTTCTGGTCCCAGAGCAGATTCTGGCACACAGAGATAGAAAGCTCAAGGGTAAAGTTATATGTCGCTACTTGGTAAAATTTCAAAATTACCCATCACTTGATGCGAAATGGATGGAGGAAGGTGAACTGGCAGATTCACCTGGGATATTGCAGCTTTACCTTGATGCTTTCCAATTAGAGCCGACTACGGTCCGGGCTCCTACAGGTAGTTCAGCAGAGCGAGCGTCTGGAGCATTACCCGATGTTCGAGAGGGGGGTAGCACCTCCACTCCCTCTATACAGATGGGCTCACTGTGATTTCATGAGGTCGCTTGATGACACTGTATGTTTCATCCGAGATACTGAGCTGACAGTATTTCTGCTGTGAGACTTCATGATATTGATGCATCTTGACTATTGATCGCCGAGGATCACATAGATTTTGAGCAGTATATATGGATGGATGCATGCCTCTCCTAGCCATATTTTCAGTGTCTCTGTATACTATAGCTGCGGCTTTCTTGTATACTCTTTTATGCTATATTTCATGCTCGCTCCTGTGTTTTGGGACAGCAAACTGTGGTTTGCTGTTTCAAGAGAGGGGTATGTCACGGGGGCGTGAAATTCTAAGTACTTTAATGTACTACAAGACCGTGACAACTTTGGTTTTAAAAGTCCAAGCGTGGGCTTAATAATGTGTAATTAAACACGGCATGGTGCCTAGCACATAAGCGTAATTAATCCCTAGGCCCAAAGGCATTCCAAGGATTTAAAAGAGTGGTTGTTGGGAAATGATGATGTGGCATTTTTAATGGGCCCCCTAGAGGGCCATGTACCTTCAGTGGCCCCCCTAGAGTTCCAGGTGGCTCTAGTGCCTTCTACATGCTCCTTTGCCATTCCTGGACCTTCCTGGGCCTTCTAAACTTCACATGTGTGGTTTTCTCTCTCATCTTCTCCCTTTGTTGAGATTTTGGACTAGTTTTTTAGCCTCCTTCAGCTGAATTCCGTTTTTCTTCATAACTCCTCACCCGTTTGGATTCCTCGACTTCCGTTTGGCCCGATGGCTTCCCCTCTGCCTCCCCTTCGTAGTGATATGCTTTTCCCTCCGTGCGTTTGGTAGAACGGGCAGAGCTGAGCACTTCTTTTGCTGGTCGAATTTGCAAAAGTGGCTTTTTCTGGACCTTTTTTATTCTACCGCCTCCTGGGCCTCTCCTCTTGCAAAGCTACAGCTTTCTGTTGAATTTCGAGTGGTCCGACGCGCTGGTTCACTGGTTTTTCTTAGTTTTGGAGGACTTTCCGACGATGAAACTTCTCCAAAACCTTCTCAATGCATTCCTCTCTGAAGCACGCTTCTTTTGAGCCCAAGAACTCCCACTTCCTCGCGACAGAAGTGCTTCTTTTCGCATTTTTCAGTGGAATTCTTGCTGGTCGGCTCTTGTAAATACTCTTTCTTCATGCCTTTGCACTCCTCTTTGGCTGAGAATGCAATTGGGCATTGGCTACTATGTCCTCTTGGCGATTGAGGACTTGGTTCGAGTCTTCAAGGCTAGGTGAGTTGTGATTTTGCTACTGCAATTTCTTTTTGCCATAAGCTATTGGTTGGCCTCGTGTGCCGCCTCTTTCTTGGCTCACAGGTGCCCAGGCAGTGCTACATGAGTCATTCTTTGGTTGGGTACTTTGCTGATTTTATTTTGGAGCTTTGAAAAGCTTTGTGAATGCCATCTGGAAACCACTCAAAGAGAGTGCAGCTGGGGTGCAGTGTGATTGCATCTGGACAGCCAATGGAATTGCACTCGGAAAAGAGAATGCCTTTGGGTTGAGCCTATGGGTTAAGTGCACTTATGTGATGGTATTCTATGCTTGAAAGCCTTGCGAAGGCTTAGTGAATTGGGGCTGCGTGCTCAGTTGCAGGGAAGGTCTTCCAGATGCAACTTGTAATCATTTCACTGTGAAATATAAAGAAATACCGAAAGGGGCGCCACGGTGTTTGGGGCCAATCGGGTGCACTTGTCTATGTCTGTTGAGCGGGGGCATTCTAGCCTCCATCCCTTTTTCAGTGGTTTTGTTTGTGAGCAAATGGGTAAATGCCAAATGGTGATCATACAATGGTTAATGGTTGTGATATATGCTTTGTGAGCTGTAAATAAGTACTGAAGTGATTAAAGGTTTAGTTCCACTGCCCTCTGAGTGATTAGAGGCCGGTTTCATTGAACCCCTAGTTGGACCAGCTCAACTAGGGGGCTAGCTCAGCCAAGGGATAATAGGAGATATGGCCAGCAAAGAATGGCCTAGCCTACCCTCTTCAAAATCATCCGCTACTCCAGCATAGTTACCAAAAATGGCCGTTTTTGGCTTGGAAATGCAAACGCCGAAACGGAACCGCGTTTCTTCAAGAAATGCCGTTTCGTAGTCTTTTTTTTTTTTTTGGGGGGGGGGGGGGGGGGGGGGGGTGGGTGGGTGGGTGGTTGGGTGGCCCTCTTTTGATTAAACTGTTTTTGCCTTCTTTTGATTAAAACATTTTCGCCAATTCATCGCCTCCTATCGTCGTTTCCGCCGCCTCTCGTGTTGCTGCTCTCCATCCTGCTGCTTTCCAGCCTCTCCATCTTTGATTCTTGGGCCCTGGCTCCTGCAACCTACTCTCCTCTCCATCCCTCCATCCTGCAAGCTGGTAGTTGCTCTCCATCCTCAGCCTGCTCTCAGCTCTCCATCCCTCCACTACCTCTCCTCTCTTACCTTTCCTCCTTCTACCTCTCATCCTCCTCCGACTCCTTCTACCTCTCCAGCCTCTTTCTCACCTCTCCATCCACCCTCTCACCTCTCCATCCTCCCTCCCTCTCACCTTCAAATTGTTGTAACTTCAAACTAGTTAGAAGTTAGAAGTTAGAAGTTAGAACTTATGACACATGTTGATTGTTGAAGCATCATTCATGGATAATAGATGATACTAGATAGATCAATCATCATAGAAATTTAGAATCACAGAAGCATGCATGATGCTTCAAGTATACATAATTGTATTATGTATAAAAAATAATCTTTTACACATAAATTGTACCATATTGCCATTTCTTCCGTTTCGGTTTCAACGGGGGCCGGAAACTCCGTTTCCTCGATTTTTCCCGTTTCTGTTTATTCCGTTTCCGTTTCAGCTGGCAACTATATACTCCAACAACCTCCAATAGCAGAGCCCAGTACGCCACAGTTGCAGCCAGGACGCCTTGCCCGTATGCGCATATCTATGACTGAGGTGGTATTTTTGGCCGACCCATTATTGCGTATCAAGAACAGATTTGCTTCCTGCAGGATCAAGTGAGAGAGCTGAAGATGCAACTGGCGGATGCCATAGCTAGAATTCAAGTTTTGGAAGGACCCGGTAAGAAGGAAGTCATTGACGAGGTTGTAATGCTTCCCCCCCTACCCCCCAACTAGTCTCTATAGTCAAGAATCTAGTTCAAACAGTAGTGCAAACAGCCAAGCAAGAAGTGGTTGTGGAGTTTGATGCAAAGGTCAACAAAGCTGATATTTAGGAAGAGATTAAAGAATATACAGCTAGAAGGATAATGCTTTGAAAATCAGAATTGGGGGGTTTCTAGATGAATGGTATAAAGAAGAGGAACCATTCAGTGATACCTTTGCACATGTCAAAACAGCCGTGCCTACTATTGATTGGACAGCTAACGCAGATGACAATCTTGACAATCCTGATGATGATGGTGAAGCTCGAGCAGCAGTCCAGATCGGTAGGCGTAATGGTCATGCTATCGTTACATTCAACTGACGAGACCTACGTATAAAAGTAATACGACAATCTCATAAGCTGAAAGGGACTAAGATATGGATAGCCGAAGAACTCACAAGAGCTCAACTGAAGGATAAGGCAGAGGAATTAGCAAAGGTTCGGGCTGCGAGGAAGGACGGTAAATGGGCAGTCTATCGTGAAGGAGTAGCACTCATTAAAGAATTTAAATCAAAACCCAAAGACTCTCACTCTTAAACTGAAGTATGGCCAGCTATATCTACGTATGTTTTATCTAGATTATCACGTAGGTACTTTAAAATAAAATGGAGCTGCCTTGTGCCCTCCCTAAGCTGATGTACTAGTTGGTTTTCACGTTGTCCCATAGACCTCTTGGTCTCCCGTGGACGTTAATAGACTCTCTCTCTGTCTCTCTCTCTCTCTCATATACGGTTAGACCTCCTCCTTCTTCACACACTTCAGACTTGGGGGGGGGGGACCAGGAGTTTCCCACTAAGACCCATCTCTACTATGACCATTTCTTGAGAGTATTGGAGGATGGCCTCATCATCAGACCCCAGTATCTTGAGGACAGAGGAGTCTCACATGCACTGAGGATTGTGTTAGAAAATACCCAACAGAGGGTACACGCAGCGGAAGACTTATAGTAATGCCCAGGAGCTCACACAGTGTGCGGTGTGGGTGTGGAATCACAGACTTCTTTACTTATGTGCATACAATAGGTGTGCAAACTCATCAATAGACAATGAACCAACCAGATAGAGAAACCACCAAAATATATATTTCCGTCCACAACTATGGACACAATACAAGAGAGACACATCCAGAGTCCCACCAATGGTGTGGTCCTCTGATCTTACCACAAAGTCCTTCTCCTATCTGCTGGCTATCTCTAGACTCGAGTCCGCGTGCTCCACCTTGAGCGTAAGTAGACTTTCCGTCTAGATCCCTTCCACCTTGCTGTCTTTGCACCAGCCTAGGTGGGCAGCACCCTCAGCTAAGTCTGCAGCTTCTGTATGCTCTCTTCTCCTCCAATGATGAGGCCCAAGACAAGATCCCTGCTGCTCCTTTCTGATGGGGTTTTTCTGCTGCTCCAAGTGATGTGAAATGAGGCCCAGGGCCTCTCCTTTTATAGGCCCCAAGGGGGCTGGCAAAAAACCGACCAGCCTGTTACAGACTGGCCGACCAGTCTGTGGCTGGTCCAGCCCTAAAAGGGCACACCCCCCAGGGCTTTTGGCCCAAACTTTCAGGGTCCTTTGGCCCTCCATTCAAGGCAGGTATCCAGCCTATAAAAGGCCTGCCTCCTGCCCACTGACAGCCACATTTCCTGCTGCATATCTGGGCCTGCACATCCTGCCATATCTGTGCCTCTGCCAGGCCCTCTTCCCAGCCACGTGTCCTGCGCCGTACACTGCTGATGTCATCGCGCCCTGCCAGGTCAGATCTAGGGCTTGCTGTCCCCGCCTTCTGCTCCTTCCACAAGTTCCGTCCTTTGCAGCCTTCTTCTCTTGTGAGGTGCTGCCCATGTGGCAGCCCCCTCTCTCTTCCTTCTCTCTTGGGCACATCCTGCCCTAGGTCTCCCTCCCCCACGCTCTCCTCATTTGGGGGCTTACAGATGGGGAGGTGACGTTTCCAACACCCCCTCTCACCGACACATCTCGGCCCAATGCCAACACGTCGATGAAAATGCTCCAGTAACTTCCTAGTCGTAGTCCTCTGGAACTCTTCGATGTCGAAATCTTTTCCTGGCTTTTCATCCAGTGGCTCCTGCTCCACCAGGTCCGGTTCCGCTTCCGCACACCATCCTGGTACACGGGTCCATCTTTGGTAGCACCTCCTGGTACCACCTCCTTCAGTCACGTTCCAGCCTCTGAACTCGAGCAATCCAGCCGTCACGATCTTCCAGTCGTCCCCCTCATAATGAGTGAACAACCTAGAGTCTTCCAGACACCATGCTCTGAGGGTCTGTTTCAACCCGTCCTTCTTTTGGCAAGGTCTGCAACCAATGAATATTTCCAGATAACCTGGACCATGAACTCTCGCTGAGTTCTCAAGCAGGTACTCTTCTGGCTTCAGTACTCTTTGTCCATCACTTTCTAGCAATCTGCGTCTAAGATTTGAAGAAGCACCAATACTTCCCCTTCTGCCTTCGAAGAAGGCCAATTCCTTCCAATCTCTTATCACCTGAGACAAATGAAGAGCAGAGTCTCTCCACAGCATGCTATAAAGGCTCAAATGCAGAATATCAAATACATACCAGACTGTTGTACTGCCTGAATGTTCGCTCTGAAAGCAAACTCTCATTAAGGCACCCACCAAGCGCTTGTGTAATCCTGTACTGTCCCCTCCTGAACTCCAGCATCCATCTGACCATGAGACCCCAGGGCCTTCCATGGAATCCACCCTCGTATCAGTGTCAACAGCCACACACCTGGAAGGTACCAAGCGCTCCATGCTGTCCTTCACCTTCACAAAAGCATCTGACTCCTCGTCGACCCACATCTCTATGTCAGACATCCTTACTGTGATTTCTGAATCAACATATCTGACCTCGGTAACACTCGGTGATGTCACCAGGAATAGCTCTTCGATTACCACATTTGCTTTGGCCTTTCCCTCTGAATCTGAGTCAGACTCCTTGTTTTTCAGATCCGCCTTTTCCTGCAGTCCTTTGCAAAATGTCCGGGCGTATCACAATAGAAACATTTCTCCTTGTGCTTTCTCTTCGAAGTCCCCTCGTCGTCAGAGTCGTCTTTATTGGACTTGCCACTATTAGGCTTGCCCTTTCCTTTGCCAGCGGAATCCTTCACCAGCATCGCCTTGTCATCTTTATCCTCGCTATAGAGCTTCTCCCGACTTCCTCCTGTAGCAGTAATGGACACAACTCCTCAAACGTCAGCGGTTTGGTCCTCTGTCCTGCTGTCACAGCCGTAACAAAGCTCTTGAAACTCTGAGGCAGTCTCCTCAGTACCATCAAGGCCAGATGGCATGAGTCTGTCTTCTGACCAATTGCTGCCAGCTGATCCCTCACCACCTTGACCTTCGTCAAATGGTTATGTACCGTATCTCCTTCTTCCATATCAAGATTGCAGAGTTGATGCTGAAGAAGCACGATCCGGGAGGTGTTGTCTGTTTCGTACAGATCTTTCAGGGTTACTGACGTCTCGGCCAGTTGGATATGCGGAAGAACGGAGTCCGCCGTAGTCCCTATGATTATTGCCAGGGCATGGGCATCTCTTTCTTCCCAAGCTTCAAGCTCCTCTCTGTCTACTGCCATGAGTACCTCCCCTTTACTGTCCACCATGTCCTCCGGCTTTGACTCCTCTCCCGTGGTCAGTTTCCACAACTTCCGAGCCACTAAATGACTCCGGATCTTCACTTTCCAGATCGGGTAATTAGTCCCGTCCAGGTTCCCAGACTCTCCAAAATTAGGGATAGTGAAAGAGAGAAAACTGGGGGAGGAGGAAGGGAAAGCAAGGGCTGAAGAGGCTGTGGAGGTCGACATCTCTGCTGTTTATACCACACAGCAAAGTCAACCAAACTCAATTTCAATAAACCAGAACTCTGAACGCACCTGACTGAACCTGAGTCACCCTCCTTCTCGCAAGGGCACAATCCTCCAGTCGTGGAAGTCGATTCCCTAGAGCTTCCGAATCAGGGTCGTCCTTCAGCAAGGTCCCTGCCTTCAGGCTCCCACACCTGTGAGCCTCCTACTTGGGCTCTGATACCATGTTAGAAAATACCCAACAGAGGGTACACGCAGCGGAAGACTTATAGTAATGCCCAGGAGGTCACACAGTGTGCGGTGTGGGTGTGGAATCACAGACTTCTTTACTTATGTGCATACAATAGGTGTGCAAACTCATCAATAGACAATGAACCAACCAGATAGAGAAACCACCAAAATATATATTTCCGTCCACAACTATGGACACAATACAAGAGAGACACATCCAGAGTCCCACCAATGGTGTGGTCCTCTGATCTTACCACAAAGTCCTTCTCCTATCTACTGGCTATCTCTAGACTCGAGTCCGCGTGCTCCACCTCGAGCGTAAGTAGACTTTCCGTCTAGATCCCTTCCACCTTGCTGTCTTTGCACCAGCCTAGGTGGGCAGCACCCTCAGCTAAGTCTGCAGCTACTGTATGCTCTCTTCTCCTCCAATGATGAGGCCCAAGACAAGATCCCTGCTGCTCCTTTCTGATGGGGTTTTTCTGCTGCTCCAAGTGATGTGAAATGAGGCCCAGGGCCTCTCCTTTTATAGGCCCCAAGGGGGCTGGCAAAAAACCGACCAGCCTGTTACAGACTGGCCGACCAGTCTGTGGCTGGTCCAGCCCTAAAAGGGCACACCCCCCAGGGCTTTTGGCCCAAACTTTCAGGGTCCTTTGGCCCTCCATTCAAGGCAGGTATCCAGCCTATAAAAGGCCTGCCTCCTGCCCACTGACAGCCACATTTCCTGCTGCATATCTGGGCCTGCACATCCTGCCATATCTGTGCCTCTGCCAGGCCCTCTTCCCAGCCACGTGTCCTGCACCGTACACTGCTGATGTCATCGCGCCCTGCCAGGTCAGATCTAGGGCTTGCTGTCCCCGCCTTCTGCTCCTTCCACAGGTTCCGTCCTTTGCATCCTTCTTCTCTTGTGAGGTGCTGCCCATGTGGCAGCCCCCTCTCTCTTTCTTTTCTCTTGGGCACATCCTGCCCTAGGTCTCCCTCCCCCACGCTCTCCTCATTTGGGGGCTTACAGATGGGGAGGTGACCTTTCCAACAGATTGCCATTGGACAAATGCGAGTCTCCTCCCATCAGCTGAGGATTGAGGCAGGGAGAGCTGCAGGCATACCCAGAGAGCAGCATACTTGTATGGTATGCACAATGAGTCGGGTCGAGATCGAGGAGCACTTTCTTTGTATGTGTCCCGCCTACTACGAGATCCAAGGGCGCTACCATTTCCTTTTTCAGGAGGGACACGGGTTTGGCCCACTCTCACGACTGATCAACTCCCAGGATCAGGTCTGTATTGGGCTCTACCTAATGGAGATGCGGAGACACACAGAGACACTACTGCGACGGATCAGAGAGCAGCAAGCTGCGACCACCACGTCACAAGACATTGAGGTGGATCGAGCACAGAGGCAGGTCACCGACTTCTATGCATTTGAGTCAGCTCCATGGCACTCGGGAGTAGAGGAGGAGGAGCTAGCTGACATGAGAGATAGATGGGTCAGTAGAGGGAGTTGACACGACACCACTACTGGACGAGGGACACGGGGATCTCACATGCGACAAAAGACCAGAGCACACACGATTGAGGTTCGACCTATCTCAGCTCTCCTCAGAGGCGACCGACAGAGACGTGGCATTACACTTGACATAGCCCATCGGATCCAAAGATCGAGGAGACCCCACCCCCCACCACAACGCCAAACAGCTCGACACATGCAGATACATGAGCTCTTTGTGTCACACCAGAGCGCTATCATGGAGCCTGGACAGTGGATACATGGAGCCAGATCATGTTCTTGGAGCATTAGCCTTGAGCGCCTGACATGCCTCACTCATGTTACACACTATTTGGCTTTTCTGGCCTGACTTGATATGATGTACTACATTAGTATTTCAGTTTGTGTTTTCTAGTACTCAGCGAGGACCTTAGCGAGCCAATCGCCCCAGCCCACAGTGGCTTGTATGAGTTTACTTTGTTTCCGCACTTTTGTTCCATAGGCCCACGATGACTTCCACGGACGTTAATATATCTTTCTTTTCTTTCTTTCTTTCTTGTGTGTGTGTTTCTGCGTAGAGACCACAAAAAAGGAAGGGGGAGGGGGGAGTTGTTTGTGTTATCTATGTATTTATCTACCCAAGAACGTGCCCAAGGAAAATGCACAAACTGATGACAATGTGATAGTTACTCTCACATAAAAATTATGAACTCCATGACACATAACACAGACAAGCTAGTATGAGATCCCCCCATATATATGCATGTACATATGTGAGCCTTACAATACATATATTCTGTGTGTCTATATTCAAGTTTCATTCTATCCTAGTGGGGTCTTTCGACCACCAAGGACCTAAGAGCACCCAAAAACATGTTTTCTGCAAAATGGTGTCCATTCCCTGTGCTTTTATGATAGTAACTAAGATCTTCCAAATACCTATCGTTTTGCATGTAAAAGATTCTGCTTAAAATACCTTTGAGCAGCTTCCATGACATTCTCTTTGAAACACATTGCACCACTATGCGTTCCAGCAACCGCCTAGTGGTAATGACAGTAACCTGTAAAAAAGAATTCAATAAAATAAGGATCCTAAAAATAAAGAAAGGACAGTTGTTACAAGCTCAGCCTTCAGCAGACAAGGAGGATATGCTAAAAGTGCATTACGAAGCTGACCAAAATGCCCTTTAATTTCATCATCAAATTAAAATAGCATGCAAGTGGAAGAGGAAAGATATGAAAGCTATTTACTGATGCTGAGGAATTCCAGAAAAGACAAAACAATACAGCTGGAATTGAAAGCATGAATTCTGCAAACAGACAAAAAAGATGCCCTGATTGGAACAACCCCCTAGAGCTTGCTATGAAAACACCTGAATAACTTCACCTCATCCTTTAGACCCCTGCAACTCATTGTCTAGTTTATAGGTAGGGAGGACAGAAAGCCTCCATCATTGTGGAGTTCTTGGCCCAGCCATGTGAGCTGGGTGGCTAAAGATATGGGGCTGGAGCAGCATTACAAATGGACAGGGCACAGCCACTTTATGGGACCACAAGAGGCCCTGAATCAGCCAACATGGGGCTGTGTACAAGCGCTTGGGGTCGGGTCACAGGGAGGCTGGAGGAAGGTCCGCCATGGGCCATAACGAAGGTTGGCACAGGGGTGGGTTGGCCCTAGATTACAAGTCAGCCCCTAAAAGGGGGCTGGTTGGCCAGCATGAAGGTTGGGGGGGAAGACTTCTTTTCCCTCCAGTATCTAAGAAGGTCCTAGGCCTCATTGTTAGAAATTACCCAACAGACGGTACGCACAGCAGAAGACTGATAGTAATGCCCAGGAGCTCACACAGTGTGCGTGTGGGGTGTGGAATCACAAACTTCTTAAACTTGTGTTTGTAGTAATATGGTAAACCAAGCAACCACCATAGCTTGTTGCTCATCAGCATGAACTATTTCTCCGAGTGCCTATTCACTCATTCCTATGATACTACTCAATCCACTTACTTATTTCACTTTTTCTTGTAGGATTTTCCCAAACAAGACCGCCAAATACCACAAAGTAGGACAGGATACAATACCAAAAAGGTTCTCCTACTAGATGTCAAGCACTTCTAGATCTCTGAGCCCGCATGCTCCACCTCGAGCAAATGTAGACTCTCTATCTAGAGTGATCCTCTCCACCTTGCTGTCTGGAACCTCAGCCTAGGTGGGCAGCCCTTCTCAACTTAATCTGCAGCTTCTCTGTACCTCCTTCACCTCCTGGATATAGGCCCAAGGTAGGTCTAGTGCTGCTCCTATCTGTTGGCTGAAGTGCTGCTCCAGAAGATGCTCACAACACCTTGCTGCCCTAGAAGACAGCCAAGGTCCAGCCTCTAGGGAACTCAGTCTGCAGCACACCTTCCACTCTCCTTCACCCCCAGTGTGAGGCCCAAGGAAGTGTCTTCTACCAGCTCCTGTCTGATCCTTTCCTGCTGGATAGTTGGATGTTTGCATGAGGCATAATGGCCTCCTTTTATAGGCCCAAGGCCCTTCCCAAAAACTGACCTTTTAGGGTCTGTTTGGGCCGACCTTGGTCTGTAGGAATATATGCTGTAGACAGCCCCTTTTAGGGCCCTCCTAGGGCCTTTGGCCCGCACTCCAAGGGCTTTAGCCCTCCTTCCAAGGTAGGGTCCCAGCCCCTTCTATCTGCCTATATAAGGCTTGGTTGGCTGGCTCCAACCAGCCCAACCAGGATGGCCAACCCTGCTGCTGGTACACCCGCCTCTGCTGCACCCCTTTCTGGCACCCTGTACTGCCCACACGTGTGCTCTTTTTCTGTGCCACATGCCGCCTGTCTGCCCTCCTGTGCGCCTCTGTAAGGGGCCTGTTCCAGCCCGTACACACAGTCCTTAAGGCGCCTCTGCCAAGCTGCTGTGCTGCCCCACATGGCAGCCCATGTGCTGCCCATGTGGCAGCCCCTTTAGCCCTTTCCCTGTGAGGTGCTGCCCATGTGGCAGCCCCCTCTCCACCATGAGTCTTTTGGGCACTCCCTCCCCCATGCTCTCCTCATATGGGGGCTTACAAATGGGGAGGTGACCTTTCCAACACTCATTGTAGGCATCCACCAGCAGCCTCCCTTGAGCCGCAAAAGTCCCCATACACATACAGTGGGCAGGAGTTTGAAGCTGTAGGAGGGCAGCATATGTGGACCTGAACAGCAGTTGGCTGCAGGTGTTAGGTGCGGTGAGAGTTACTTTTACGCTATCCTTGTGGATAATTGAAACTTAACTTAATATATACTACACTTTTGGGTGTCTAATTGACTCTAGACTTGTGTGTGTTCCGGTTTACTTATGTGCACATATGTTGGTGTGTGACCTAAAGGGAAGCATGGTCCATGGGTTACCAATCATTCCTCAAGGAGCAGATGCTTGCTAGGTCTCTATCCAATCTCCTCTTGAACTAGAGTCTTTGGAGAGTAGGCCCGGGGACTCTCACCATGGGCTGCTCTCCTATAAATAAGTCTGTGATCTCTTGCTATTGGGGTCCATGTCCAGCATCGAGCCGCATGAGCCTCGATCAGAATCTCATGACCTCTTGTACAAACAGTGCGGCAAGTCGCTAATCGTGCAATCAATCACCTGGCTCATACATCCAACTACCCACCAGTAAACACGCAATGGTACCACCCAAGAATATTCTAATATCCAGGACATCTCAACAGTACAGGCTCTTCCATTTCCACCGCATGCATGTCACAAAGGGTGCATAGTCTCAACTTAATATATACTACACTTTTGGGTGTCTAATTGACTCTAGACTTGTGTGTGTTCCAGTTTACTTGTGTGCACATATGTTGGTGTGTGACCTAAAGGTAAGCATGGTCCATGGGTTACCAATCATTCCTCAGGGAGCAGATGCTTGCTAGGTCTGTGTCCAATCTCCTCTTGAACTGGAGTCTTTGGAGAGTAGGCCCGGGGACTCTCACCATGGGCTGCTCTCCTATAAATAAGTATGTAATCTCTTGCTATTGGGGTCCATGTCCAGCATCGAGCCGCATGAGCCTCGATCAAAATCTCGTGACCTCTTGTACAAACAGTGCGGCAAGTCACTAATCGTGCAATCAATCACCTGGCTCATACATCCAAGTACCCACCAGTAAACACGCAATGGTACCACCCTCGAATATTCTAATAACCAGGACATCTCAACAATATAGGCTCTTCCATTTCCACCTCATGCATGTCACAAAGGGTGCATAGTCTCAACTCTCTACAGTGTCCTAGTGTCCTGTGACTACAATCCCACCTCTATTGAGATGACAATTCATAGATCTGACCCATGACAATTCACACCACATGGGTGAGGTGGATCTATAGGTATGTCGGTGCCTAAATGAAGACATCCTTGCTCTATGTGCGTGCGCGCGCGTGAGAGAGAGAAAGATAGAAAGAAAGTTTATTAACGTATATGAAAGACCAAAGGGTCTATAAGACTAAAAAGAAACCAAATACAATGAAACCTAAGGCACCCCTACCCAAGGCTAATGCCTGTGACAAGAAAAAATAGTACATCGTGCTATAGCTGCAAGGGAAACCCACAAATGGCGAGCAAACGCCAAGGAGAATCACAAAGAGAGAGAGAGAGAGAGAGAGAGAGAGAGAGAGAGAGAGAGAGAAGAAATCCAAAAAGCAATGAAACAAAACTAAAACCCAAACAAAACCCAAAAAGAGCAAGGGACGAGGGGACAAACGAAAGGAGAGTGTTTAGGAGGGATAGCAAAGTTAAAAATAGAAATTCTCATCGATAGCAAAGCATAAGCTATCATTTAGAGTTCACAAGAATCCATTCTATTGGATAAACCTGGTGCTTACAAAGCTATAAAATCCACCCAAAGGAAAAGAAGGGGGGAGAAGAATTGAGAGAAAAAAGGGGCACAAGGCGCCAAAAAAGGCTTAAGAGCCCATCTAGAAATGCATCATGTAATCAACCTCCTCTATAGGGCTCTAGCACATACATACATACATACATACATACATACATGCATACATACATACATACATACATACATACATACATACATACATACATACATACATATATATATATATATATATATATGAGAATGAGAATTCAAAGGATTTGGAAGAGGGAAGGTGATGGGGGTGAGCAGGATGATATCAAAGCAATACACAACCTAAGGCCGGATAACATCCAAAATCAATACAAACCTACAAAGAGAAGTGGGCTTAAAGAAGATGGCGTTCAATGATCCTAAGCATATCCAAGCTAAAATCACCAAGATATAGCAACATCAACCAACAATAGAGCAAGTTTTCTTCAAATTTTTTCTTGAATTATAGTCCTTATGTTTGAGGTCGATGCTCCACCCTCTATTACCCTTCCCTGTGGCTCACCTATAAGGCCCCCAAATGCGGAGAATAGATGAATATTGTAAAGATGAGATGCAAAGGCACGTGCATGTAACCATCCATCATCATAATGAGATGGGCCGCATGTTCAGGACAGCATATGGCTTTACATGATGGCACACAGCCACTCGAGGTGATGGCATGGCAGCTTGGCCACATGGACAGAACCCAAGGTGATGGCGTGGCCCTCACAAGATGTGGCAGATGGTACAAAGAAAAGGAACTTCTATTAATGCTTGAAATAACAAACATACAAATCAGCAAGACCAAAAGGTGCTGACCATGGGGAATAAAGAAGACCAGTAGTCGCCAAAAGAAACCAGCCTGTTTCCTGAGAACCCAGCTCACTGCCTAGAGAATCTCTAGAACAAGGACTAACAACCAAGGGGGAAGACTATACAACCAGCAAATACCTCTCGCGGTGAGGATATAGAAAATGTCTGCTCGCCATGCCTTGCAGAAACACTCCCACCTTTCAATGATCACTCTCCCAAATGGCGCACAAATACTATCCTGCCAGATGGCCACAAGAGTGGCCGAGGGCTGGTTGAAGCGAACCAACCAGGGCAGGTTATGGGCAGACAAAAGGGCTGGGACCCTGCATACAAGGAGAGCTGCAAAATGGGCATTGCCCTGCCCTTAAATAGGGCTGCGCTGGCTGGTCAGCCAGCACACAGCCCTAAAATGTGTCCCCACAGCCCCATAAAAAGGGGGTTGGTGGGTCAGTTGGAGGACAGGTGCTGAAATCTGGACAGATAGTCAACATATGCTCGAGGTGGAGCACGCGGGCTCAAAGATCTAGAGGTACCCGGCAGATAGTAGGAGAACCTTTTGGTAAGATCAGAGGACCACATCCTGGTGGGACTGTGGATCTATCTTTTGTATTGTGTCCATAGCTTTGGACAGAAATATATTCTTTTGGTGGATTTTGTCACCATTTGGGACTTCTCCTAAAAAAATAAAGGGTAACCTTTATTAGAATTGACTCTGGTCAAAGAATGGTGAAGTTGGTTAACCATGAATAAGCTTGCCTTTTGCCTTGCATTGGTAAAAAGAGAACTATGGGGACGCCCACAAGCGACTAGAAATAGTACAAGAACTAGAATGCATGCATTAGACTAACCTTTAATGGGTTAAAAGCGTTGGTATTTGTTTGTGGCAATGTGTAGGACCACGAGGAGTGCAAAAGGGCCCTAGAATTAAGGGAAAAGTGTAGAAAGCAGGTCCTACACCAAGTGGGTGCCTACTTTATGGAGGACCCCACAAGGCCAAATCAGCAAGAAACTTCCAAGAACGTATCCATCCATCCATTGTTTGTCTTCAGCTTTGCGAACTAAACTTGTGAATAGTTGTGCAATGATACGTGTAAGGTGATTCTTTCATAATCTCAGGGAAATCCCCATTTTGCATATGGACTCAAATGTTTCTTGCTTGAAGTCCTCCCACCTCTCAGTAAAAGCACCATCTGAGTCTAGGTATATGCACTCAGTAATGTGAAAGCAATGTGTCCATATATCAAGAAGCAATGATAAAAAGTGTGTGCACATGCCACAGATGCATTTGTGCGCACGAGTCTGTGTCGTTAATTGGGCTTTGGGGTGGAAAGGGGGAATATGAATGCAGAAATATCACGTTTCTGACCCAAAAAAACTGTCATTACACAAAGAAAAAGGCCTGTAAACTTACTTCACGAAGTATTGTCTTTCCAGAGCCCTTTAAAGCAGTCTTATAATCAGCAGGCTGATTTGGTGGTGGCTCTTCTTCTTCTTCTTCTATCTCATCATCGTCCTCTGGCTTAAGTAGCAGGACATATGCCTCTAAGACTGGTTGGAAATTCAGTAATAATGCTCTTAAAGTTGTAGTAGCAAGGGCTTTAGGACCAAATGCTGAAAAAAAGGGTTTGAGAGTAACATCATAGGACTTGTTCGGGAACTCATTTGTGGCAATCCCACCAGCAGATGATGGTGAATCCCAACTTTCTGAATCAATGTGCTCCTGACAACGTGCTATATGTTCTAAGAAATCCCTGAAAAGCAGAGAACAGCAGATCAAGAGACTTGTTATATTTTGAAATACCCCTAGGAAATCGAACTTCTCCCCAGTGTTTGATTAAAAAGTACGTTACTTTCAATGGAGTTGAGCATTGCTGTCACTTGAAACTATCGTCCACAAGAAGAATAAAATGCTATAATTGCATGATTTATGTCCTTCAATTCATAAACTCGATGTCCTTTATATAATCGTGTATTTCAAAATGGAAACTAAACCTGCAAGGCGCTCTATGAAACCAGAAAACCCCCTTGTGTAAAACACTGAAGCAAGTCAGCAAGCATCTCCAAGACACACAAAATACAAGGTATAGTCACTCTGCCAAAAAATCTACCCTGGGTTAAAGACTGCTGTACAAAAGCCTTTATGAAATTGATATCATGGACCTATTGCAAAGGAAGACCATAGTTGCAAACAAACGTTCGCAAGGTGCAAACCTTTGCATCATGACACCTGCTGGTTTTTCCTGATTTGTCTAATATTCGTCTTGCTGCCTGCTAGTTACATTCAAGCATCATATACGCATCAGTAACACGGCAGCTAGGAACTAGACGATATGTAACTTTTAAGCGTTAGCTCTCAAATAATTATTGAAAAGCTCAGGACACCCCGGCAAAAAGCATTTTTTGGGTGCATACTGCAGGAGACCTGCTGCTAGTAAGCCGATGCATGCTCGATGAAGTCTTTACTAGGAGCAAAATTCACTTCAAACTAAAGGATGGAACCACCAAAACGTTTTGTTACGTGGAAGCGTACTAAGAAACATGAACCACACAAATTGTTCTGTAAGAGCCATCAGATCCAAAAGATTTTGGAGATTCACAGAGACCCTCGTTTCAACACTATAAGCAGAACCATTCCGAAAAGCAAAACCGTACCCGGAGAACCATTGCGAATTTAGTGTCGTGTAGCAGGGCAGTAAACCCACGATCGATGCCGCAGCCGTTGCAGCTGAAGCAGCACTCAATGATGCAAAAGAATGCAGGCTTTTCGATTGCAATGTGTAGCTTTTCTGGGAGAGTAATTCGAGAGCCAAAGCTAATCCCGCCATACTGAGCGCGAACCCAGTTCTGATTCTGCGATCAGAATCCGCGCACCGATTCAAACCGCCCAAATTTCGCAGGCAATCATCTGGGTAAGATGGAACGATCAGTGGCGGCTACTGAGGCAGGAGCTGGATCTGAGGAAGGCAAAGTGATGGAGAAGCTTTAGATAAACAAACTAAGGATCTCCGGAGAGACCAAAACTGGGATTTTCCAAAGACAGGATGGTTTGATTTGAGAGAGAAGCTCCATGAGCTTGAAAATCACAAAGCATGTTCGAATCCATGCCTCCTCTTTGGTGTGAATAGCTCCCCATTTCAAGGACCCCGTGTGAATACACCTCCCTTTGGCTTTCTAGCCCCCTCACTTGTTTGCCTGCCTTGGGTATCTATAGACTCGCCCGGACGTGCATGATTGCCCGCTCAGATGCATTCAATGCACCATCAGCGGCGGACAGTGTGTGTAAGCGCCCTTCCTAGCACATCCTTATTGACCTTTCTGGCCCTCCTATAAGGGTCTATGGAAATTGCACTGACCACGCCGATGCCCTCTTTTCCTTTGCTTTTCATCGAGCTGACCCACTTAGGAAAAAGTAGATAGCAAATAATTCCATGTTAAGAGTTAATTGTTCTTAAGCATTCATGTGGCATCTCAACGACTCTTGCTTTTCATTAAAAGCAAGTAGGGTCAAGCTCATCCAATTAAGAAATAATGCCATAAACAAGCAAAGCCATAGTGGTTTTGCACCTTTTTCTTTGTTTTTCTTTTTTTGAGGGATCGGAAGGGGGAAGCAAGGGAGACGGGGGGGGACAGCAACAACCCTTGGGGATTGTCCTTTGCTAACGTATAGCCACCTTTTAATCATGATCTAAGAGACCTTTGATTCATTATGAGAAATAATGTGCTTTCATCCAGTCTATTCTCATTCTAAACATGCAAGAGTGGGCTTCTAAACCCATGCTAAGCTCATCCCAAAGTAGTATGCGTGAAGTCTTTCACTTGAGTAACCTCGCTAACGATTTCTTGGTACACATTTACTTGTAGGACTTGCTCGCTCTTATCCTAATGGAGCATATTATGTTATTATAAAACCCCCTCCTACGGTCCCTCAATTTTAGCCACCACTTGGAAAATTTAATAAATCTATTATCTAGTTGAGGCACAAGGTCAATTGGCCCTCTCAAAGGGAGAATATTTTTATTAGAGATCCTCTTTAATGGACACAAAAATTCATACTGATTTTAAAATACCAAGCAAGGGATTTCATTTATAAGAATGATAGTACACATGCATGTCAATAAGAAAGTGTTCCAATGCTCAAATCCTTTAAAACGTGGGAGGTTATAAGGGTGTGAGGAAGAAGGTATTATGGATTTTTATCTTTTTGTCTTACATTTTTGTTGGAGCACCCACAAATACAACCACAAAAAAAAAGTCTAATGGGCACATATAAAGAGGAAATGCAAGGCTATCTTGCACTCTTAAAAGAAGGTTCTTGTTTCTTTTAATATTTCTCCTTCATTGCTTAATGTTTACAAGCCCAAAGATACAATATCTCATTTAAAAAAAATTTAAAATAGAACAAGTATAAGAACCAAACAAAAACATTGACCTTCTAAGGGTAAGCTCTGTCTCTAACATGTTTTTATAAATGGTCCCTTTTGTTAGGCAAGAACCTAACCTACCTCTTTTGTCCTTATGAATTTGGAGTATGAACAGTTTAGAGTCAATTACAGTCAAAGTTTGAACAATCCCAAGAACTCATGACTGAAAGTTCGTTTCAAGAATTGACATTGTCAACTATATGTATGGGCATTTGTCATGTTTTGAGTAGATCTGAATACAAAAGAGTATTTATTTCCTACCATCTTGTATTTTCTAAAGCGTGCTACAATTTTGTTGTTAAGATATCGTAGTCTGAGTTTTGAACTATATTTTATTCACCATGCCTCTATAGTTATTCAATTTTGAATATTGTTTAAGCACTATTCTAGTATTTGCACTTAAGGGTTTTGGTTCCCCTGAACAATAGTGATCTTACATGTTGGCTTGAGCTTCGCACACTTAGTTTATGAATTCTAAGTAATTGTTGTTTTTCATTCCATAGCCTCTGAAACATAGGTGCATTGGTTCAGTATACTGCATGAATGAAGACGATCAACCTCAACATGGAAAAGGCTACTAGATGAGATCAAAAGCACACCAATAGTGTGAATTGCAAGAATCAAGCTCAGAAAATTTTATTGTAAGTACTCATCAAAGTGATATTATGCAATCAAATCTAAATCTTACACTAGAACACAGTGTTCAAAAAAATAAGAACTCTTACATTGTCAAGTGTAATCAATCAAACAAGAAGGCGGCTTCAATTTGATCCCCTTCCATCAGCCCCAGTCAAAAGAAAAGCAAAATTTGTATAAAGCAAGATTATCTATTGGTAGAAGATTAGACACAAATTTTCAATCAACTGGGTAATCATTTTTGCAAAGGATAAAATAAAAACTTGGGTAGTGTTATAACTGGCAGGGACATGAATGATATGAATGATCTTGTTGAGGAAGCAACTAGAGCAAATGATGCTTTGGTGCGTCATTGATGAAATCAAAGGAAAACAAAAAGAAGAAAGACTCCATTAACAAATCAAATTTTGATGACTTTGAAGAGGACAACTTTGATGAAGATGATTCTAGCTCAAATGATGAAGATTCAATTTTAAAACAAAGAAAAAAGAAGAAGAAGAAGAAAAAAAGGAGAATTCAAAGAGAGACTCCATGAAGAAAATATATGAGAAAGAATCCGCAGAAAAGACCATCATTAAATCGCTAAAAAGTATTGGATTTGCAGGTAACTCAAGTCAAGATACCATTTTCTATCAAATATACAACAAAAATGGTGAATATATGATAGAGAATTATCGGTACAATCCAAATTGACTTCACATCTTGCGAATGCACCTCAACAAACGCAACCAACAATAATCAATCAAGTAGCCATTCAACATCAAAATCGCCAATACAATGCTACACCGAGGCATCAAAATAACAATTAGCAATAGTAGCATTGCGAATATTGCACACTCAATGGACACTGAGAAGGTTTAGACTATGAATTATGGTGCAAACACATAAAAATTCAATTGTCAGTTACAACAACAGACATTACCCACCAATGCCAATCAATGCTATTACAATTCAGATCGGGTATCAACTATTTAAACAGAATCGCAAGGATACAAAATTATCAAAGTATTCCAACAAAAACATATAATCTGCATTCTTAGTTTGATTGTTCATCATGTATACAAGTGGAATACATTCTAGACCAAGCAACACTACTCATCTTATGGTCATTACTAGATTCAAAGTGTGATTATTCAATGTGTATACAAGTGGAATACATTCTAAAATCAAACCAAAATTGCTCATCTTATGGTCATTACTAGATTTAAACACTTAGATACAACACAATAAAAAGAAGAAAATAAATTGGAAAGAACAAATATCAAATCAAAATCGAAGACAAGAAAGAAATTCAAAAAACTCAAAGCAACAAGGAGACAACTAATTCTGATACCTTAAGTCATAAAAGATTTGAATTTTCCTCCAATTCCAAGATTCAAAGATAATGTATCATAAGCAAATAAAGAATCGGTAAGTCTCCTAGAAAGCCTACCACTTGATTAAATTATGAACTTAGTCCCAGCTTTTCACAATCAATTAATTGTTAACTAATGGAGCTGACTATATCAACAATCAAGATAGAAGTTTGAATAGATGAGAATTTAAAGACCTACAATATACATCACTCTCAAGTTGAAGACATGGAATACAAAGATCCAACTATTGACATTCATATTAAGGATTGAAATATCAAGGTGTTATTCTCAATGGTGGATTAGGTGTAAATATCCTACCTAAGTCTCTCTACTTGAAGTTTAAATTAGCTAGGGCTAGAGCCTATACTATTTCAAGTCTAAATGGCAAATTAGAGAAGAGTCAGCCTTTGGGAATTAGTCGTGGATTGCAGATCTCAGTTGCAAGCCTAACTTATCCAATTCATTTTTTTAACACTCCAACTGAGGAGGGTGAAGTGGATACACAATTCCTGTCATTAGACCCTATTTTCAAAACAACAAAATCAAAAGATATTGGGGTGGAGAAAGAGACACAATCAAGAAAGGTAAGAAGAAGGTAAAACTACAAATTATTTCTACATGTTGACCAAATTCTCTTCCCTTCCTGCATGGTTGCTAAAGTAAAGGAGGACAAATAGGAAATATTTTCAAGCAGTAATCCTTTTCTCATTTCAATTTTTGAAATAGCCTTGGGAATGATTTCTTCCCTGATCAAATTCAAGCATAATCTACTTGGCAACAAAGACATTTTTTCATGTTGATCATCAAGCACTTGCCTATTTGATAGACAAACACCTATGAGGGGGATTGGCTCGATGAATTATTTTATTATTAGATATTGATCACTTAGTGATCCACACATTGAGTAGACAACATGAAATTGCAGATTGTTTGAGTAGGTGCAAGCTCTAGCCCAAATGATTTAAGCTTCAAGTAGAGAGATTTAGGTAAAATATTTACACTTGATCTGCCATCGAGAAGAACACCTTTGATGTTTTGATCCTTGAAGTGAACATCTATAGTTGGAACTTTGTAGTCAACATCTTTAACTTCAGAGTGACACACTTGTACGTCTTCAATTTCTCATCTTGTTTGACTTCTATCTTGATTGTTAATGTAGTTAACTCCATCAATTTGGCAATTAATTGGGTGCAAAAAAGCTGAAACTAAATTCAAAATTTGACCAAGTTGATCAAACACTTTGCACAACGGTGCTGGCTTTTTAATCCCTGGCTACAATTGTTTTCTATTGCATATTGGTGGATCCTCTATATATTGATTAGCTGGAAGAAAAGGCCACTTTTGGTTACTTCTCACCTTCCATTACAAAGATATAGAGCCAAGATTGAACTATATCCTATAGTGGATCATTTGTCATTTACAATATGTGCCCTATCACCATTGGTGTATCCACAGAAGTGTAAGTTAAATGACTTGGCATGATGCAATCCATGATCCCAAGTACCATGTAGGTATTTGAGTACTCTTTTTGCTACAATGAACTAAGTCTTTTAGTAGGATTATGCATGAGTTGACTGAATGCACTACTTGTATGAGATATCAGGCCTAGTGATGGTCAAATAGATCGAGGTAAGTTGTAACAATGAGTTGTCTATAAGATTCAAAGCTAGGGATTTGTCAAGGAGTGACAATTTGATAATGCTTTCCATAGGAGTTAGGGCTTGCAATGAAAATACTTAAGCACCCTCTATGTGTACTTGCCATGGTAAAGTGTGATGCTTGCATCCAAGGACTATATATTTATGCAATCATGCAACTTTTTGCATAATTTACATTCATAAATAATGCTTTCACAAAGTTAAGCATGCAATAGTGATAGATCTTATTGATATAACAATTGGAAAATAGATCATTTATCGCTGGCACTTTTCCATGTATGGCTGGTACTTCCTCAAAATACCACTAGTAACATTACTAGTACCATCGGTAAAAGATCATTTATCCTAGCACTTTTCCATTAATGGCTGGTACTTCTTCAAAATACCACAGGTAACATTACTAGTACCATCGGCAAAAGACATAGTTCCAATGATATATTTAGGCATGATTTTGTGTGGTGCTACTAAGCACTATACGACCGGTTTCATGATGTTACTACTAGTAAATTATTTTTTCCCAGCAATAGTAGGCCTTCAATTGGCTATCATAGTCTTTTTATTAGTGATAGGAGTATCACTACGTGACAATATAAGGATGTCGTTGGTTTATTTTTATTGCTTTTGATTTGAGAGGTAATTTTCCTCTCAGATCCTATGCTCCACACCAAGTCTTGGCCTTAAGGGTAGTCCTTGGCCCCTGTGCTCATAAGGCACGGGACCTAGATGGGACCACTCTTCAGGTGCAGGTGCCTAGCTCTCTCAAACAGGGAGGTGGTTTTTTGTCAAGTTTTTAGTTGTAGATAACATATCAATTTTTTCTTTTGCAATATAATATGATACATATTGCATGCATATAATTCAACTATAAAAAGAAAGCATGCATGCAATATGTATTATATTTCATGCTTGCATTGCAATCAATATGCATGATGTATCCTTATGTACATGTTGCATACATGCATTCAACATCATGTTACATGCTTGCATGTGGCATTCGCAAGTATTGAAATTTACTTACATCTTATGCACATTTGTAGAATTTTATGTGCTAAAACTTGCATGAATTTATGCATGCAAAATACCTTATGTGAACCCATCTTTTCCTTGAATAGCAATATTGGAGATGTCAAGAGATGAGACACCTCATGATAATAGATCCAGAAGAGCAAGAGGGAGACCTTTGACACAAGAGGAGGATCAGGAAGAAGAGGAGCGTGCCCTGTGTAATCCGTGCATGTCATGAGTAGATTCAAACAATTAGCACTGCTCCCCTTAAGCCTTGATGGTGGACATTATCCAATAAACCTCACAGTGGTTAGACCATAAGGACTCATAGTGGAATGACATCAAACAATTGATGTCCAATAAACCTCATAGTAGATAGATCCTAAGGACTCACAGTCAAAAGATTGGTGTCCAAGGAGGATGTCTTGGCCATTTGGCCAGTACATGCAGAGGCATAGGCAAAGGTAGATCATTCTTAAGGTGAGGGAAGCCAAAGAAGGCAAACACACTTGACATCTAGTGCTCAACCTATTGAGCAGCATGGTAGATGGAAAATCAGTGACTATAGGCACCCAAAAATTAGACCATGAGCATTGGATATTTACATCAACATGTATGGCAAAGAGCCTCATCACAGGATGTCCCTCTATACTTTGCAAATATGTTATTTGGAAATCCCATATAAGTAATGTCTCTTAAATCATATATTTATGGTTATATAGCTTGATTAAAATCACCTCCACTGTGGTTATATGTCTTGATTAATATGACCTCTCAAAAGTGTTGGAGTAATAAAATCACCTCAAATTCCACATAAGTGGCTTGATTAAAATCACCTCAAATTATAAGGCCACCCAATTAAGTTAGATTATAAGAAACACTCAATTGAGTCTAATCCTAGTTAATTGGCTTGATTAAAATTATCTCAAATTATAAGAACCCATCAATGTAGTTTGAACTTTTAACATCCATTTATATTTTAAAATAAACATGTATAGTTTGAACTTTTAACATTCATGTATATTTTAAATATACATGTATAGTTTAGAATCTCATAAGTTTACATGTTCGATGATAAGTATGATACTTTGAAAAGGCCTTAATGTGAGTAATATTTAGTGTGATTTGGATTTATCTTGTGTGGCAAAATGCATATTTCCATTTTTAAAAATCATGCACCATGTGTCTAAGTGTTAAAAAAATATGCATCGATGTGCTTCTAGCATCAAGCATATGTGCTTGATGGGATATGATACTGTGTAGTAGCCTAACTATAAGTGATACCCATGTTCTCTCAAAGTTTTATGTGATCCACATATCTTTTTAAATCCCTATTTTTTTGTCATGGACTGTGTAACAGCTATGTTAAAAAAATATGCATCAATAGGATTTTACCATATTAAAGTTTATGTGTCCGAGGGGTATGATACTTTGCAAAGGCCTTAACATCAATTATATACATATTCTTGCAAATTTGGTGTAATTTGGATATTATTTGTGTGACAAGACATGTATATTCCGTTCTTTAAATCATGTAGCATAAAAAGAAATGCATCGGTGTGCTTCTACCATCATGTGCATGTGATGGAAAACCCTTGATGTGAGTAACTTCCATGTTTTTGAAAATTTTGATGTGATTTAGATTTCATTTGCATGGAAAAACATGCACATTTCCATGTCTATTTATCATGCACCATGCAAGAAAACATGCATCGTTGTGTTTTTGCCATTAAGTGTATGTACCTGATGGGTATGAGAATTTGAAGAGGACTTAATGTGAGTAATATACATGTGGATGTCGTGTGTGTCATAAAACACGCATATTTCTATGTTTTTTATAATGGACCATGTAGAAGCATAAAGAAAATATGCATCAGTGTCCTTCTACCACCATGTATATGTTTTCTATAGATATGATACTTTGTAGAGGCTTTAATGCGATTAATACCAATGTTATCACAATGTTTGATGTGATTCAAATGTCACTTGCATAGTAAACATGCGTATATCGTGTTTTTAATCATCTACCATGTGTAAGTGTTAATAAAAGATGCATTGATGTGCTTCTACCACCATGTTAATGTATTTGATAGTTATGATTCTTTTTAGCGCCATTAATTTGAGTAGTATACATGTGCTCACAAACTTGATGCATGGTAAAGCATGCGTTATTTTGTGTTTTTTATCATGCACCATTTGTAAGTGTTAAGAAAATATGCATTGATGTGCTTTTGCCACCATGCTTATGCATCGCATTTAAATTACTACTTGTCTTTTTTACTATTATCCGACTATGCATACTTTTACTTGCTACCTATTAATGGTTGAAAAAATAGAGTTCTTGAATGTTTAGGGCTGAATGTACCCTAAACTCTGTGTGTGTGTGTGTGTAATGTTATTGTATAATGTAATACTTGGCACACATTTTATGAGTTTTATTTTTTCATGCAATAAAACTTTTCTTTAAGTTTGAGTAAAGTCAATCATCTTGAATTATCATTCAATAGATGGATGAAGCTTTCTATTCTTTGTTAGGATTTCTCACCATCTACATTTTCATCATCAAATTCATTATCGAAAGTATGAGGTTGAAGCAACCACAAATGTTTGATAAAACTTTGAGACAGTGTGGATAAATGCTGGATGAAAGATTAATCCAAGCGTACGAGTTGAGCTATTGGGAAAAAAGGAAAGGAGTAAAAGATTCATTGTCATTATCTCTGTCAAACTTTCCCTTCAATTTTTACAGTCATTTTCAATATAGTGGTAGTGCAAGCATGCCATTTACAGATCCATTGCCACATCACGAAAAAATAGTAGGGCATGAGGAAGAGCCATGGGCACTGCATCGTGCCCCCCTCTACATGTGCAACGATGAAAATAGGAAACCCATCATTCTTACTACATAAATCACATTGTGTGAATTTGGGTTCTCTCTCTCTCTCTCTATCTATAGCTCCAAATCTTCTACTTCCAAATTTGGACACACAAAAACAATAACTCTTTAGTGGAGTCCTTGGCTACCCAAACACATGGCTTTCCAACATGTCAAATTATGTCTCTTCATGTCCTACCACATGTTTTTTGGCCAATTCCCTACCCATCTCTCTCTCTCTCTATATGTGTGTGTGTGTGTGTGTGTGTGTTTTAGGACTACAAAAGAGAAGCATTGAGAGTTTGTTGATTTGCCACCCAACCATATGACTATATAGTTGACCTGGGAGCCTATTCTAAGATACCCGATTTTGCCATACTTGGATGGACACTCCCCTTATATCATCCACACCCTTCTTGGTGAGTTCTACATACTTCTTGCTATAATCGGTGTGTCCTTCCTTACCGTGTGTGAACACTACCTTTGTCTGCACCACTTATGACTAGCCATACTAGCTCCCACTAAATCCCAAGTGATGGACATAGGTTGTATTCTTCTTCTTCTTATGACCGTGCCTCCTACTTGCATGTCCACCATTGGTCTATCTCTCTCTAAACAATTAGGCCATTGCCTTTCCACCTAACGGTGGTCATGGTTCATGACTCCACGATTCACTAGGGGTCTTGACCATGGTATTACCATTGTCGTAACATTACCTCCCCATTATCAAGATTTTTCATCCTCGAAAACAAAGTCTAGGAATTGTTTTTGGATAGTGCTTACCTGCTCCCAAGAAGAACCTTCCTCCGGTCGGATCTTTCCATTTAACTTTTGCGGCACACGAAATGTCAAGTTGCCTTGTCTTGAAAGTCCAATATTTTTTAAGTTCTTGTGGAAGAGATGGCAGATCGATAAGTGTTACTTAGAAGGTCGATGTTGACAACCTTGTCACCAACATTGAGTTTTTTTTTTGAGTTTGTTCACATGAAAGACTGGATGTACTTTGTAGCCTAGAGGTAGGGCTAGCTTGTAAGCTACTTGTCCAACTTTTAAAGTTTTGTGTGAATGACACAAAATACCATGGCAAAAGTTTTGCAACAATTCCACTCATTAGACATTCCAGATACACATTAATCTTTAAGTAGACTACATCTCCAAATTTGAAGATGACATGTCTACGACTTTTTATCAGCATAGCTTTGTGCATGATATTGTGCTCTTTTATAGTGTCTTTTATGATTCTCATCATATCATTAAGACCTTGAAGAAAATACTTGGCTTTCTGGACTTTTTTCGTTCTCTAGCCCAACAACCATGTGAGCTTGAGGTTGAAACCCAACATGAAGGGACTAAAGCCTGTAGTCGAATGCCCAATTGGCACTAAGGAAATTTAGAGGCAATCTTCCCAATTGGTTTGCTTCTTTCTCACATAAGCATGACGCATGTCTTCTAGGGTCTGATTAACTCATTCTGTCTGACCATCGCTTTGAAGATGATCAATTGAGGTCATACTTAACATTGTGTCCAATCTTTTGAACACGGCTTACCAAAAATGAATAGCGAATTTTGTCTCATGATTACTTGCTATGGCAGCAAGAAGTCCATATAAGAGATATATATGCTCTATGAAGAGTGTTTGTGTCGCAACAAACTAGAACCATTTTAGTTAATCGATCCTCGACTACCCAAAGTGAATCATGGCCTCTAATTGTCTTGGACAATCCTTCAATAAGTTTGCTTGTTGACTGACCCTTAATGCTCTTTTTTGGCCAAATCTTTTTATTTGGAGTGTCGAGTAGCTTGGAATTTCATATGTCAACTTCTTTGGATTACCTCATTTTTTACCTTCATCTAAGTGTCCCGCACCACTTAGCCCATACAAGAATACATTTGGTAATTTGTTATTGGAATCAAAACTACTTTAATTTGGATGTCCTTTGATCTTATCCAATAACACATTTCGGTCACACTTATTAAGTGAGCAATGTCACCTTTGACATTCTTTTATGTGATAGTTTAAAACTTAGCCATTCTGATTGAATGGTGTTTCAAGATCCCAACTTCTTAACTATCACTTCAAGAATTATGTCATCTCTTTGACACTATCCTCTTTATGAGACTTTTTGCTAGTGGTTGTGCCTATCTTAATAAGGGGCCACTTTGCTTTAAGATGAACATTGCGTTGTGCATATGGCACACCACCCCTATGGGATGTTTGTAGATAACTAATGCGTTACCACTTTAAGTGATTACACTCAATCACTCTCTTGTTTATCCTTGAGCAATGGATAAATGACTTCTCCATAGGTTTGTATCTAACCCAAACATCCCATACTACCTAAGCCTACACAAGAGACCCCAATATGCTAACCTATGGTTTGGTATGCAGATGATCAGAGCGTGGGCCCTTGGTCCAAGATGTTCAATGGAGGAGTGCTCAATTGAAATTACCTAATGTAGCATTCCTTTCTTTAAGTTGAAGGGTGAATTCCAAAGCAGCTTGGTTAGTAAGCCTTTCTACCTTTCAACTTCCTTGATGGGATACTAATAACTCCCAAAGTTATCTTTGACTGGGCATCTTACAACCGTCAATATTGTTTCATGCATCATAGCCCACAATTCCTTGTTCTTTTTTGTCGCGTCGATAAAATCCAACAAAATAGATTCATACAAAATTCTACCATAACAAATCAAACACTAATCTTAAGTGTTTATAATTTTTTGTTAGATATCAATGCTCCACTCTCGTGTAACTATGCGGGAATTAGCTAACTCTACTTGTAAGCCCCCCATATGAGGAGAAGGCATTTGAGTAGCTCGGTTATCCGGTAGGTCCTGGTTTGGACACCAGACGGGGGCCATGTGTGGTCTGATGACTGGATGGCTTCAGATAGAGTTGGCACACTGCCAACTAGGCTACATGCAAGTGTGGGAAGGCATCCTTTGATTGACCGCACTGAGGGTAGATGGAGCATTTCCCGGGGCAGCCCACTCTTGGGTTGTGGGGCCTCTTTGGAGCCTCAGATGATCTCGGATGGCTCTGGGTCGAACGATAACCATAGGTTAGTTGCTCTGTTTTGCGCACCGGTTCTATCGTATGGTCGATGGCCTATTTCGGGACCGACCCCCAATCGACCGTTTTGGGCGGACTGGGTCGGTCACCCAATTGAGCCTAACCGATTACGACTGGTGGCTATATAAGAGCAAGCTTGTGAAGCCCATTTCATCACTGGCTATAGCAACCCTGATTCCTTTGCATCCAGCCTCCGTCTTCTACTGTTTCTAACACGCCATTAAAGCTTCTTTCACAGGAACACACGGTTGGGAGGCAATGCCATCTATTGTATCAGTTCTACAGTAATCAAAATTTTTGATTCTCCATACTATCTTGTTTTCTCTCTTGCATACGAGATCCTGTTATCTATTGAGCACAGACGTATTATTATTTTCTTACATGGTATCAGAGCCTGGACTCTAGCAAGAAGATTTGGTAGTGTGTTTTCTGTTTGCGAGCATATTGTGAGAGATGGCCTAGCCCGCAAGACTTCGAATCCCACCATTCGGCGAAAGTGGAAAGTTGGATGGCTCTAACTATCCACTCTGGAAGTTCAAGATGAAGACCATCCTAAGTGCATGCGAGCTTGGGACACTACTATTGGGGTGGACGTGAGGCCGGTTGTGAGACCGGATCCGCCAATGCAGGACAACAAATAGTACCAACTGCGGATGAGATTCTCGTGTGGACAAGAAGAAATGCAGATGCACTGTGTTCTATTGTCTGTAGTGTTAGTGATTCCGTCATGGCGTTAATTCAACATGTCACCACAGTGGAGGAGGCATGGACGGTCTTGAAAAATCAGTACGAGACCACGAATCAGACATGGATTCAAAATCTGGAGACTCAACTCACGAACGAGAAGTCTGAGTCTGAAGCGGTAGAGAACTTCATCACCAGGGTGAAGAATCTGCGCGATCAGATGACTGCGATTAGCATCACCATCACCAGCAAGAATCTAGCACAAAGGTGCATACGGATTCTCCCACCAAAGTATGACGGTCTTGTTAAGGCGCTGAATACGCAAAATAGAAATCCGCCCCTCAACTTTGAGGATTTCAGCGTGATGCTTCTGGAGGAGGAGATGCGTCAAAAGATGAGGACTAGAGAAGATTCGGCTTTTTGGACCGGAATCAAAGTTTACATCCTGAATCGTAGCTACACGAAGGCTGTGAATGGGATGACTCCACTGCAAGCCTTTTCTGGTAAGAAACCTTCAGCTGCACATTTCAGAGTTTTGGATGTGACTGTTTTGTCCATGTCCCTGATGCTACCAGGACCAAATGGGAATCGAAGAGCCAGAAGTGTATTTTCTTGGGCTACAGTGAAGAGGCAAAGGGTTACCATCTCTATAACCCTATTACCAAGAAGGTAATTGTAAGTCGCGATGTGGTCTTCTCAGAACAGCCGCATCAATTGGAGGAGGATGCTTCCTTCCCAAACAACCAGGACCAAGATATCTATCCAGTATTGCCACCAACAGTAGACCAAACTCCCCTAACGGTGCTTGGGAGGATTCAAGACAAAGAAGATGAAGAAGAGCCTGCAAAACCACAACGGCAACGGCCATTCCCGAAGTGGGTAAAGTAGCTTTTGGACGGCAGAGAACCTCCAGCCATTGAGGAGGAACCATCTAAACACCACCAGTCCAAGAGATTAGAGGAGCAAAGAAGGGCGCAAGAACAATTGGTCAACTATGCTTTGATGACAGAAGTGATCCGTGCTGATGAACCCAAGTGTCTTGAAGAGGCACAAGGCGATGATAGGTGGATGGAGGCTATGCAATCGGAGTATGGCTCCATCATGAAGAACAACACTTGGGACCTTGTGGATCAACCACCAAAATGCAAGGAAATCGGAACCAAGTGGGTGTACAGGACCAAGTACAAGTCCAACGGCACGTTGGATAAGTATAAGGCTCGGCTCGTGGCAAAAGGATTTGCACAGGTACATGGTTTTGATTATCAAGATACTTTTGCTCCCACAGCTCGACTAACCACAATTCGTAGTGTTTTGGCTTTAGCTGCCTAGGGAAGTTGGCCCGTGTTTTAGATGGATGTGAAATCCACCTTTCTGAATGGAGATCTCAAGGAGGAGGTATACGTGGAACAACCACCAGGTTTTGAGATCCCCGGTTCAGAAGGTAAAGTCTGCAAACTGAAGAAGGCACTTTAGGGGTTGAAACAGGCCCCACGAGCGTGGTACCAGCGAATTGATGCCTACTTTCTGCAAAACAGGTTCAGGAGGAGCCCATCTGATGCAAATTTGTATATCTTCAGAGAAGGAGGCAGGTGTATGATTGTGGTCCTTTATGTGGACGACCTTGTCATAATAGGGAACCATGAAGAGAAGATCTCGTAGACGAAGCATTTGCTAGGAAGAGAGTTTGAAATGATAGACCTCGGACTGATGCATTTTTGTTTGGGGATTGAAGTTTGGCAGGAGCCGAAACAGATCTTCATTTCATAGCTGAAGTATGCTGGAGAGATACTGAAGGCATTTGGCATGGCTGAGTGCAAGACAGTTGGTACCCCTATGGAGGTTGATGCAAAGCTCTCAAACGAGGATTCATCACCACTGGTGGATGAAGCGAAGTACAAAAGGCTTGTGGGCAGCTTGATTTACCTGTGCAACACACGGTCGGACATCAGTTTTACGACTGGTGTACTAAGCAGGTTTTCCTATAAGCCCTAGGAGAACCATTGGAGGGCAAGGATGTGGGTGCTAGATACATCAAAGGCACACTTGATTATGGCATCACCTATACCAAGGGCAACATCTTGACCAGATTCTGTGACTCGGATTGGGCAGGAGACGTGGACAGCAGGAGATCAGTGACAGGGTACTGTTTCTCACTTGGATCTGGAGTTGTGTCATGGGCTAGCAAGAAGCAACCCACAGTTTCTCTTTCTTCTACTGAGGCCGAGTACAAATCTGCATGCTTTGCTTCTTGCGAGGCAGTGTGGTTGAGGAGGATTTTGGGGGACATGGGTGCAGTGCAGAAAGCCTACGTAGTTATCATGTGACAGTCAGAGCTGCATGGCGATTGCAAAGGACCCGGTGTTCCACGCTTGCACAAAACACATTGAGATTCAATATCACTTTGTATGCGAGCTCATCATGGATGGAGAGGTCGACTTGGTGTACTGTTCGACTACAGAGAATGCTACGAACATCTTCATGAAGGCTCTTGGAAGAGACTTGCTAGAGAGGCATCTTCATCGACTTGGCATTGGGCCGAAAAAGTAAGTTCAATTACGGGTGGACATTGAGGGGAGATGTTAGATATCAATGCTCCACTCTCGTGTAACTATGCGGGAACCAGCTAACTCTACTTGTAAGCCCCCCATATGAGGAGAAGGCATTTGAGTAGCTCGGCTATCTGGTAGGTCTTGGTTTGGACACCAGACGGGGGCCATGTGTGACCTGATGGCTGGACGGCTTTAGATAGAGTTGGCATACTGCCAACTAGGCTACATGCAAGTGCAAGAAGGCATCCCTTGACTGACTGCACTGAGGGTAGATGGAGCATTTCTCGAGGCAGCCCACTCTCGAGTTGCGGGGCCCGTTTGGAGCCTCAGATGATCCTGGATGGCTCTGGGCCAAACGGAGCCCGTAGGTTAGTTGCTCTGTTTTGCGCACTGGTTCTATCGTATGGTTGGTGGCCTATTTCGGGACCGACCCCCAGTCGACCATTTTGGGCGGACTGGGTTGATCACCCAATTGAGCCTAACTGACTACAACTGGTGGCTATATAAGAGCAAGCTCGTGAAGCCCATTTCATCACTGGCTACATCAACCTTGATTCCTTTGCATCCAGCCTCCATCTTCTACTGTTTCCAGCATGCCATCGAAGCTTCTTTCACAGGAGCACACGCTTGGGAGGCAGTGCCATCTATTGTATCAGTTCTATAGTCATCAATTTTTTTGATTCTCTATACTATCTTGTTTTCTCTCTTGCGTACGAGATCCTGTTATTTGTTGAGCACAGACGCTGTATTATTTTCTTACATTTTTTACCTTAGTTTTACTATATACTAAGATGATATTTAAGAAGACAACAAAGTGCCCTAAGTATGGTCGAAAAACGTTGTTTATAGAATGTCATAAACGTTGCTGGTGTATTAGTCATACCAAACTGCATGACTAAAAGTTCATAGTGACCAAACTTAGTTATGAAGGCCATCTTTGGAATATCTCTTACCTTATGTGGACTTGATGACAACCAGATAGCTAATCAATTTTTAAAAAATACGTAGCCCCCAATAAGTGAATCAAATAAATCATCAACTAATGGAAGATGATATTTTTTCTTAATCATACTCTGATTAAGGCCACGATATTCCTCACAATGACACATGGATCCATCCATTTTCTTCACCAATAAAATAGGTGAAGCCCCTGGGGATGTGCTAGGTCAACTAAACCCACTTTTTAGATAGTTTGTTAATTGCTTTTAGACTTCCCATGCTTCTAAAGCACTCAACTAGTATGGTAGTTTACTAGCAGTTTTAGATCCATGAATTAATGTGATGACATGCTTGACACCACGACTTGTAAAAATATCCTTATATTCATCCAAATTTTTTTTAATGCATCACTTTTAGTTGTAGAAGTTTCATGTTGGATCACATTCATAGACATATACAAAGAAGAAAATTCATGGGCATTCATTGCAACTTTAGAAACATCATCAAAACACATGAAATAACAAAAGCCTTTTTCTATTTCTTCATTAGTTATACAAGTTTGTGAAGTTCCATGGAGTTACCTATAAGGAAGCATGGACATCATGTTTACCCATCATCATAACCTTTGATTTTGGGCTTTAAAATCAAACGAATTCATCATATAATTCCATGAAAAGATGGACCTAATTTAACCAAAACGCCATTCATGACCTCAGATGACACCGGCAATAGACAAACACATATCCTAAAAGATGAGCAACATTTCATGGCCAAGGGGACATCTTTGACAATTGTATTCCATACGTTTTTATTGTGACCATTGGCAACTGACACCACGTGATCATAAATGATTGGGGCAACTGCAACTTTTTGACCAATGTATAATTGAGGAAGTTATGGGTTGCCCCATCATCAACCATGATTCAAACCCTCTGTCATTGGAGGGTACCATGCATGCACACTAAATCATGAGACCAAACTAAGGGAGCCACATGGCTGTAGAAACAATACAGAGCATTGGAGTGGCAAACCTTTATCTCTTTGAACGGGTTAGTGGGTTCAAAGGGATAAATCTAAATGTGTGTACTTGATTTTCAGCCTCCTTGGGTTTAGGATTTTCATTAGCTTTGTTTTTTTCCTTAGCCTCTTGCTCAGCCTTAAACTTATTGCACTCACTTTTAGTATGCCCCTTTCCATACAGTGAAAACATAAGTTTTACTTCTTGGCTCATTATCTTTGGAAAGAGTCGCTGAAACAAGAAACTCTCTATGGTACATTTACATCTTTCGATGGTATCATAAAAAATCTGATCACATTTGATGGCCTCATCCATAGTGGATGACTTGTTTTTCTTAGTTGATTTTGACATTCAAAATCAAAACCACCGATAAAACCGCATATCTTTTGGAATGCATCAATGCCTCAAAACTTCAAATTTACAATTTCACAATACTTGGCAACGATGTACTAAGTCAACGTAAGATCTTTCATTAGACAATCATCCCAAGCTTTTCAAATGTGTTCAACTTCGTTATCATGCAAATAATCCTTTTTGTACAAGGTCTGAAAGGCTTAGCAACAAGTATCGGGTTGCTTTTTTGATTCCTACAAACTAAGCTGCCAATTACAAGCCTATAATGGCCAAGCTTGTGGATGTAGATGCAACGGTGTTGCCTGCATGCAATGGAAGTAATCCCACATCTATAAAAAAATCATAACAACATTCTTATTTTGATATTTTTATTCTCCCAAAAAAGTGGGAGGCTTTAAATCTTTTAAGATACTGGTCATATCCTTGGATGGAAAAACATCTAATACACAAGTTGTGTCATAATTTATAACCACCTTAGGTATGGTCTGAGGGGGATGGGACTGACTTTGCCATAGCTTTTTGATGCTCTTAAGCATAACAACAGCAACAACTGCATGCTTAATATTCATAGAATCAAACTACTTTTGTGTTGCTTGCCGGAACTTGTTAAAAGAATGCATACCAACTAAATCATCATGCATATCATAATCTCCATCATCCATAAAATCATCAAAACCATCAGTGCCGCAACCAAGATCAACCTAAGCATCTAGTATACCAGGGGTATACTCCGAAAAAAACACACTCGATATAGGACTATTCTCGTGATCTGAAACCATAAGATAAAAAGTCCATTAAAAAAAGGACACAATCAATCACAGTTAGTCCAAAAGAGTCTCTCTCTCTCTCTCTCTCTCTTTCCTCTCTCCCTCTCTCTCTCTTTAAATCTTCCAAAGTTGGACACATAAAAATAATATATCTTTATTGGAGTCCTTGGCTGCCCAAACACGTGCCTTTCCAACATGTCTAATTCTATTTGTTTGTGTCTACCCACAAATTCCCTATCCACGTAGGGATCTCTCTCTCTCTCTCTCTCTCTCTCTCTCTCTCTCTCTCTCTCTCTCTCTCTCTCTCTCTCTCTCTCTCTCTCTCTCCCCCTCTCTCTCTCTCGCTCTCACACGCGTGCTCATTTTAGGCTACTTGTCAAAATGCAATTTTGTCTACTGTTTTCTATTTTCCAATATGGCTACTATCAAATTTGCTCTAGTTTATGGGAGAAGAAGTACTCTCCAAGTGGGATTTCAAGCTCTCTCACCTCTAAGTGTCACTTTAATTACCTCTACATTAATGGTGATTTCTTGGCAATGGATGGAAAAGTTGTGAGCTTGTGAATCTGTGCTTTTTCTAATCATCTCTAGATTTTTGTGTGACATGATCCCCCAAAACAAAAGGATTGAGGATTGAGGACTAAGATTATCCTTCTTGAACTCCTCACTTGCAGCAAAGTCAAAAGATTATTATAGTTTGAGCTTGCCTGTTAATGTTGTTTGTTAGCTTGCTTACTACATTTAGGCATTTGGCAAACTCAAAGGTCTAATAAAGCTCTTGCTCCTCCAGCACTGGTTGCGTGGTGATAGGAAGCATGATGAATCCAAGCAACCTCTACTTGGTCTCTTGCTAGATGTCCAACTGCTTCCATAAATTGCAACTTGAACTCTATGATTAAGTTGAATCACACCAAGAATTTCCATTCAAGGCCTATCCCAAATTCTTTCACACGACTACAAAATTTGGCTTTGTTGATCAACAATTTTTTGAACAAAACTATACCACTTGCACTTGAAAAATGTAAGATCTTGCGCATCATTGAGCTTGTGCACAATCAACTCACTAAAAACCTCCCAGATGAGCTCTAAAATATAGCAACCATTGCCTCTCTTTCTTGCAAAGGGAACTTGCTCTCTAGGCCTGTGTCTCCATTGCTCAAAGGAGTGAATTTGATTGTGTTGGCAACCAATTAGTTCATAGGCAGTGCTCCCAAGAAGCTTGGCAACTACTTTTCTTTGGTGTTTCTACAAAAACCATTTATATGTCTCTTTGTTGGCTGAAATTTGGGTATTTACTTATATATATATATATATATACATGCAAGGTAAAAAAAGAATATAAGTGCTCTCAAGACTTTTAAGAAAATAATTATATAAAAGTTACTAAATATATGACCCTAAAAGAAAAACATTAAATTTAAGGAAATAAAGAAAGAAACTAGAAAGTTAAGCAAAATTTTCATAGGAATAGGACATATACATTACCTATAAGCATTCTTAACAAGAAAAAATATAAAGAAAATAACAAAAAAGCAAGCGAAGAAGGTGAAGAACAAATACGCACAAAGAGGAGGCAGCGTCAATGAGTCCTTGGCTACAGAGCAAGCCAGTCTGAAACAACATGTTCAGTAAATACCTTGTGGTTCAAGGGAAAGCCTCCATGGAGATCGTTGTCCAAGGCAGAGTGTTAGGAGAAGAGAAGCAAGCCCAGTAGCCAAGTGGCTTACAAAAGCGTCGAGCTTCAATATATATAGGGTTGACATAAGATCAAGGTTTGGAGACGTTAAAAAAGAAGAGTAGAGGAAGATAAAGGACGCGACCAATTCACCCACGATCACTACATGCCAAAGAAATTGTAGCTAGTGGTGGGATCATGCTTAGGATGGTGGAGACGTTGTGCTCAAGAAGCATTAAAAGACAACAAGTCTTTGCATGGTCGTGGGAGGTAGGTTTCGAAGGAATGTGTAGAATAGGCTAAGGTAGGGGGTTCAAGCAATAAGTGGGTAAGTATGTGTGTGTGTGTCTAATGTACATCAGAGTGTGAGTATTAAAAAGAATGAAAATGTATAGGGGGTTCAAGCAAAGTAAAGTCTTTATAGGCTTTAACTAAAAGGCAAAGATGCACTTTAAAACAACTAGGTAAGGGAGTGGGCGAAGTGTGTAAATGGAAAAAGTGGAGGGGTTATATGTTTTAATGTGAATACAAGTGTGTGTGTGTGTGTTAGCATGTGCAAAAGAAAAGTTGTGTGAGTGTGTACAGTATAAACAGGAAAATTATTAAAACAAAAGAATGAAACAATGTGGAGGGGCTAAGAGGATGTTACACAATGGGGGTGGGGGGGAAATAATGTATAAAGGTTCAAAACATGAGCACAAGCAGGGGGGCAAAAGGAAAGTTAAACAAATAATTTAATAGGGGGGGATTGTGTGCTTAAGTAAGGGGAGAAGAAAAAATGAGGATAAGTAAGCTAAAATCAATAAGTGATCAACAAATTTAATAGTTCACCCAAGAAGCTCTTGAAAACTTGAATAAGTGATCAACAATTAATAATTAAAGGCCATATAATTATTTTAAGAACAATTACATAGCTGAATAAATAAATATCTATATGAATACATATAATTGTATATATATAACAAATAAAAAGGATGTGAATAAGTAAACAAATAAAGTAAAATGGAAGCTTTCAAGAGGGGGTTCAATTTGAGTACATCATACGTGGGGGTAAGGGCGGGGGTGTGGGGACCAAAGTGTGTGTTAGTAGTAAAGTAAAGAATAAGTGTGTGTGTGTGTGTGTGTGTGTGTGTGTGTGTGCATGTGTGTGTGTGTGTGTGTGTGTGTGTAGAAAGAGAGAGAGAGAGCATGTATATATGTGGGTGAGAGAGTTGTATCTATGTTTGAGAGTTTGGAGAGTAGATATCCATGTACATTTGGACAATGAAGTAATTTGTATTCTTCCACTTGTGGACATAAAACTGACATAAATGTTAAATATATGCACACACACACACACACGCACACACACACACATGCATATATGCAAACTCATACAAGGTCAAGCACATGTACAAATGTGTACTCAACATGCATGACTTCAAAAAAGTTACAAATTCAGATATCGAGTTTCTAGATATAAGTAGAACATTTTGAAATTTTGATGCAATCCTTGAGTTCTATAAAAAAAGTTCCAACTTTGGATGTCAAGTTACCAAATATAAGTAGAAGAGTTACAAAATTTTCATGCATTCCTTGAATTTTGGGCAACATTTATGCCATCCTTTCACAAGCAAGATTAATGAGTTGATTGAATTATTTTGCTTTTGAGTATATTAGCAACAACTTAGATTCCAATTTTTTGCTCGTTTTCCTTTAGCTTTATGAATTCATCCTTCACAATTTTACATGGGTAGCAACTTGAATATGTGCTATGTGTTCCATAATCCAAACCCTATGTTGAAGCTCATTTGTACATGAAATTAGGCTATTGAAACTATAAATTCTATCTGGGTTGCAAATTGTCATCAAATCCCATGGAGAGAAAGTCATGGTGTAGTTGGATTGCATGTATAGGTGAAGGTGTTCTTGGGATCAATGTATACATAACAATATGCAGTTGGGAAAGCACCCGAAAGACTAGGAATAAGATGATGTGCCACATGTGTCAAAGAATCCCATGCAATAATATTGTTGCATTTCAAATGCATCACACAGCACACTATAACTTTTTCTATGTTGTCCACTTGCAATGTCCACTTGCAATTGGGTAGATCATGGACCGTTTAAATTGGACGTGCATTTAGCTATTGTGCAATTGTCATTTAGAGTGCCTCCCACATCATTACATTCTGGCACTTTGCTAAAATCTCCAAAAGTGTAACAACAAAAACACATGCTCGCATTTCTTCCCAAAGGCACTCAAACCAACCTAAAGGAGGATTGAGGACATTTGATTTTCTTGGGTTAAACAAGAAGCCTCCACCCACAAGCATGGGTTGCTTGCATTAAGTAATAAACTGGTGTACATGCATGAATCTATCAAGGTTAATATATTTAACCAACCCAATACATAGCATGTCAATGCTATGTGCCAACCAACATTTTAAAAAGGGCAACATAAGCAAAACCCATTTGTTAAAAAGAAAGACCCATCCTTAGATTGTAAGCCCATGCTTCCAATAGGTGAATACCATAAGATTCACAAACAAACACCACCACATTCTTAGGGGACCTCTCAGGGACTCAATTATAGTAATATTGTCAAAAAAACAAACCTCATGTATATATATCTATCTATATTTACATGTAACTCATAGGGAAGTGCCATGTGGCATTGCCTCCTCGTGACCTCTTTAGTTGGGTGGCATGCTGAACATGAAGCAGCGTGCCCAAAAAATAATGCCTTGCAAAACACATTGGATAGTGCCTTGCCTAGCAATTTTAAAAAAAGTGCTAGCCCAAATATGCTACAAGTGTTTGGGAAAATATTGTATTAGGTCCTGACCTTGCAAAACCAATCCTAGTTGAGTGATGTGAGGTATTTACACATGTTTCTTCATCTGCAACATTGCTCCTAGCGTTGCTAATTGAGAACTTGGTGTCTTGAGTGTGGGTGGTGATATATCATTGATCCTACTCGGTTGGGCAACACAAACAATGGTCACTACGATTGAAAAAGATCATGAGATGGGTAACTCAAATGTTTTCAAATTCAACATGTGCAACGTTTGTTGCATGATTCTATCCATTGTTTACATCATCAGAATCTTTGTCTCTATAGGGCAAATGCACATACTACCATGTGCGATGGGTTTTTTTTTTAAATGGAAAAAAAACAACACTTTATCTTTCTTCAAGCTAGGTTGGAACCCTATCTTTCACCATTACAAAGTTTCTCATTACCGCTAAGGGAAAGAAACTTCCAAGTGTGTAAAGAGTGAATTTTGTCCATATGCTATCCATGTTGTCCCAAAAACAAAGCCGCAGGAAAAAAATGCAAACTACTTGCCATTACAAAAGCTAAGAGCTACTTAAGACATGTCAGTGTAAGGGTATAAATTGCTAAAAGAAAAAAAATTTGAAAAGACACATCCATGTAGGGCAACAACAAGTGCAAGGTGAGTGTAGACATGAAAGACAAGGTTCAAGAATAGATTGAGTTGGGACTCATGATATAGAGAAGGAAATTGATGCAATGGTTCTTTGAGTGATGTATACACGATAACTTGTATCATGTTGATGTGAAGCCCTTCTTTCATGCCAAACTGCAGAGCCTTTGCAAAAAAGGTACCTAGGAAGTCTCAAGAGAGGCTCAAAACAAATTGTGGCTCATTTGTTAATATGGCACTCTAGTAAGGTGTGATCAAATTTTGAATGCCATCACAATACATTTTTTTAAAATACTAATTTTACATTAATTCCTTTGTAGGCCTTAGAGAGAGAGAGTAATTGCTAAATTTTATTTTACATATAACATCAGTATACAACTTAAAGTCTTCATTGAAATATTGAGATTTGGAGATTAAACTTGAAATTTTATGTCTTGAAACTATAATTCTTGATATTGTAGACACTTTAAAATGCCACCTTGAGACCCGACGGAGTGGGTCTCTAACCGTAGACAAGTCATGCTACTTGTATCTAATCTTATCTTACTATTACTAAAGGATAATATTCCATGTAGCACATGCAAGCTATACCATGTGGCAAACAAAGGAGGCATCACAAGTTCACAACAACTGATAGTGACTTTGAATTTGACGTGAAGCCACAATCTCCAAGCCCCCAATGCTACGGTTACCCAAAGTGGAGGACATCATCTTGACTACTAATACCAATTATTAACCTCACTCTAAACTCCATTGAAGAAGATTAGATGGAAATAAATGTTTGAATTCAAATTTGAAATCACCTTGGTTTACAAGTAATGTGAAGATGAGGAAAGGAAGGTTGGGAAACCATGCAACGACGATACAATATTTCTCTGCCAAAAAATCAATTGTGCTCCTATTCTTTTCCTGATCATTCTTTTAGTAGCTCGGATAGCTTCTACATGTTTTTGGCCTGCCATGGGAAGGCTATAGCAATGGTTCAAGTCCCTTAGATGGGAAAAATATCAATTGCTGAATTCTATAAACCAATTCTTTTTGTCGTGCAATAATTGTTCCATGTCTCATGACTTTAAATGCACTTGTCAGTTGATTGTTAGCACTTGTCCGTTGGCTGTTATGGTGAGGAGGTAGTAGATTGGCAGTATTCATGGCACATGCATCCCTCCTGTTTTTAGGACTTTCCAAATTCCCAATTCCTCGAGGCAAGCGAGATTTATATTTCCAGTTAGTGTATTTTCAGGCAGATGGAAACTTTACTCTGGGCTACTATCCGACAATCCATCACGCATCATTATGTTTGCTTCCGATGTGAGAATCGACATTAGGAGATAGATTGGTGGTGTTGTTAATGGTGTTTCTGCCCTAAATGGAAATCTGAATCTCTGTCTTCTTAATGACAAGTCCCGATTTCTTCATGCATGTGGCTTCATCCTGGAAGATCTTCTCTATCCTGAATCCTATTCGAATAAATTTGAATCTGCACGAAGATGTCGGCGGGTCCATTTTTGTTGTTGATCTTGTTTTCCCATGGTTATCCTTTACGACCACTTCCTCCTTCCCTTTATTGCCCACTCATTTGCTATTGTTGATGTTTTCACTATCGGTGGTGAGATGAAGGTTGTTGTTGGAGCTGTCACACATTCTATGTATGAGATTCTTTAGGTGAGCTCACGGGAGGTTCACGAGGCTCATGAGGGGTGTGACTTCTTGTTACTATTGTGTCATTGTGTCTCTTATGTTGAGTAGTTGTCTTGTTGTGAGAGTGAGTCTAAATACTCTTCTGTTATCATAGATTATAGTCATTGCCAGTACAACAGCATTACTCTCAGGAATTTCTTGTCAGGCAAGATAAGCTTGGAATTTTGTTACATTCATCCTTTGGAACTCCTCTTTGTAGTGTTCAATTACTAGCCGCAAGTGCACATGGTCCTGCAGGTGATACACACAAGCTACATCGATTGTGATGTTTTGAATCCTAGCCACATCAACGGAAACACTAAGGTGCACCTGAAAGATCCGGGCCCTTAATATTTCATTTGTGGATTTTACGAGCACTATCCATGAGGCCAAAAGCTGAAGATGTAGTGGAAGAGCTACCAAAAGAAACTCCCAGATCTACTCCAGCTCCTACATCTAGTGCACTCACAGTTCTTTATCATCTTTTGGTGTAGGATCAAGAAGTGGAATCAAGGGGGTTTTTGTTTTGTGCATGTTAACAATGTTGTGTTTATATGAAAGAGCACATTCTTTCCAGTGAAGAATTTGTCCTCCTTTGCTCTCCTTGCAGTAGCATGAGTGGTGTATTTCCTCTCTGGCCATACAGTTGGACTAGTTGCCAAGGATTGCTTGAAAAAAATTTCATGGGTAATGGTGGTAATGGTGAAGCCAACTTTTTCACGATGCCAACTCCTATTGGGCAGGCCTTATGAATGAAAAGTCATTCAACTTATTTTGTATTTGATGCTTTTCTCATGTTTATTTTGTTTTCATAACTGCGTGAATTCAGGCACGTTTATTTTGTTTTCATAACTGCCCGAATTCAGGCACCTCTATCTTAGAGACTTCAGTAGCCTTGCAAATTAAAGTGCACAACCGAAACAAGTTCGATCTTGAAATTAACATCCTCAACAACAAGTTCACAAGCCAAAGTACCCATAGTTAATGTGAGCTTGAGCAAGGATGCATACGTCAAGATGTGTGGTGTTAACATGATGGAAATACTAGGATTTGCTATGTGGGGGAGCTTTCAAGAAAAGGAGTTTTGGCATTGTGAGGTTTTGTAGCAAGCATAGCCCTAGCTGGGAGAGGTCCTTCAAGTTTCTTATTGCCAATAACCATTGGTGCAAGATCTGCAGATGCCAAACATGAGTATTTATCTTTGCTAAATACTCTATCAAGATGTCAAATTCCATATTTTGTCTTGGATTAGTCCAGTGAAGAATTTTCCATTGATGCTAAGACAAACTTCACCCCAAATATTAGCTTGAGATCAAATTTGTGCCACCCCCTATGAAGATTTTTGGATGCATCGCAAATTTCAGCGGTCTTATTCAAAAAGTTTGTTTATAGCATTTCACATTTCATAGTCAAAATTAAACTTACTTCCTTTTTTGTGTGTCCTTTAAATAATTACAATAAATAAATAACTTAATGGAAATTTTCTTCTTTGCAAGGATTTGTGGCTTACAAATGAAAAACATTAAAAGACATTAAATAGGCCAAAGAATAAGGTCTTCTTACTTTATTCTTCTCGTAGAACTTGGATTTCGCTTGGTTTATTAAGGCGTTGGAGGATTATGTTGCAAACCTTTGGGATTCAACGATTGCAAGCTGGTTGATAACAATCTCGTAGAACTAGGCAATCAAATCAAAATAATAAGCTTGTTTAAAATACGTTGATAGTTGCTCCCTGGTGAGCCTTTCTGGCCACAAGATTTGAGTCCTATGGTGGTCAATTGTAAGTGAGAAACTACGATAAGTGGTGATTGATTCATAGTTGCAAAAAGTGATACAATCCAAAAGACAATCGTAGTTATAGTGCATAGCTTGCTGCCCTGAGCTAGAAGGAGGTGTAAAGACTCGAAGAGTAATCTTTCTCTCTCAAACTAGGATACAATGGACTCTAAGATCTCTTTCTCACAAGAACGGAAATGATGAGAACTATCATGAATCTCTCAAGAAGAATGATCACAAAGGACTCTCAATCACCCTAAAACTAATCTAGGTTTAGCTAAACCTACTCTGATGCCATGTGAAAACATGCGTGCCTCAAGATCCACATGTCCTTGATCTACATCTTCACATCATGTAGTCCACATCCTCGGGTGGCTACTTTAATACATTCCTACACCATACCTATGCCTCTAATCTATATGCACATGGCACCATATTCTTCAACACCTTTTTGTTTGAAGGTATACCATGCATTCTTGATGTAACCAACTCTTACTTTAATGTACAAACCCTCCCACCTTGTGTTATAAGCAATGATCTCTCAATCTATTTGACCATGGTATCATTGACTCTTAATTGTTGTTGCAAAGTGGTTCAAGTATTGATCTCCAAATTTGGTAGGGAAGAAATCTATAAATTTTTCTTGCAAGGTCCTCACTCCACGCTCTATCATGGTTTCAACAAGATGTTGCAAGTTGATCTCACCATTGTTGAAGCCCCTCTCAATGATGGCTTGGTTGACATCAATTAAAAAGTGCATGTCCTTGTTTTTTAAAACTTCTTGCTAAGGTTTGGCACAGTTACAAGCACATGCAACACCATTGATAGTAGACAAATCCAAGAAATTAAGCTACAAGAAAAGAGCAATAGACATGACAACACAATCTAAAATCTAGCAACACAGCCCATGACAACATCTTCAACGACTTCAACTTAAGCTACAATGATGGAATGAAAGTTAGACACAATGGCAAATAAAAATAGTAGACTTACCTCAATGGTCTATGGTTGATGGTGTGACAGGAGCTCTAGTACAAACTCTCCATGAACGAAATGATTATACCAGGTGGCAAATATGGTAAGTAAGCTCAAACAGGTCATGTCAAATAAGGTATTGTCAAGCTAGTACCATATGGTAGATAGGGCCATGTGGCAAGGCAATGCAATCATAGCAAGTGCCACATCATCAATGACACATGATGGTAGTGCCATGTTAGCATCATGTGACATGGTAGTCTAGTGCCACATAAGCACACATAGTGCCTAACAAGCACACTTTGTAAGAAGCATGTGAACATACACTCCCACATCATCATCACAATGCCATTGACCCCTCTTCCTTATAAAACCTTGACAAGCTATAACTTTTGATCTAGGAAGAATTTGCTTCAGATCTAAAAAAAGAGAAACGATCAATTTTTTGATCCTTACATGCTTGTCACATAAAAAACATTGTATACAATTAGACATAGCTAATATTAGAAGAATTCAATTGATAAGAACTTTGCAACAAGTGATGCATCTCCATCTCCACCTCCACCTCCACCTCCACCTCCACCTCCACCTCCACCTCCATCTCCATCTCCATCTCCATCTCCATCTCCATCTCCATCTCCATCTCCATCTCCATCTCCACCTCCACATCCACCTCCACCTCCACCTCCATCTCCAGCTCCACATCTCCATCTCCATCTCCATCTCCATCTCCACCTCCACCTCCACCTCCACCTCCACCTCCATCTCCATCTCCATCTCCATGTCCATCTCCATCTCCATCTCCATCTCCATCTCTCTACAAACATAGATGAAGAGGAAAATGAAATCAATCCATGTGAATAGCGACAAGAAGCAAAATGTGGGCAAGTAGTGACTTAAGGGACCAAATCATTGAAATTGGACTCAAAATCTGACAAAGAGTTACACTGAACTCATGTCAAAATATTTTGTGTTGCCACTTGAGAAGGTTCCCACTTAGTGCAAAGACCCCAAATGAGGCAACATGATAGCAAAAGACACATCTCAAAGTACGTGAGTTTTAAAGTTGAGAAGTTTGAAAATGTCACTCATGAAGTTATTCAATCATTTAAATGAGGAATAGTTATTCCTTCATCATCGACAAATGCTAATAGAGATAGAAGTCGCACAAGTATTCCATCTAGGCAATAAAGATGACAACTTAACCTTGCAAAGTGAATAAGGAATGCAACACGTTCCAATATGCTCATATATTCAAAACAAGTCTTGGGTACTTTCTCTTAAATGTAGAGGATAAAATTGAAGCTTCTCTCCTTGATGATTAAATGCAAATGAAGAGACTAGTGAGACACTTTCATGAGGTGTGATAGTAAAGGCTATGTAGCTCTCCAATGGACCTAAAGTAAAATCTTTTTTTTTCCACTAGAAAACTAGTTTCTATATTCACAGAAGAATTATACATTGATGCTCCATATATCCTTTGAGTCCAGCAGAGAAACAAAAAATAGATCCTTCAACAAAAGATCTATGTTTGAACAAAAAAAGCTTGAGGAAGCCAGCAAGTGTCTCTTGAGTCTTTCAAGGAGCTTCTTTAATTTGGAATAGAGGGGGGATGTCCTAGTTATGCAACACTTTGAAAATCCTTTGCAGCTGTTAAATGCCTTCAAATGTTCTTTTGCCTCTTCTTGCAGATGGGAGAGTCTTGCTTCCTACAGATGGGAGAGCTCCTCAGTGTAGTTGTAGATTTGTTGATTAAGAAGGTGCTTGGCATGCTCATATGATAAGCAAAGATGTTAGTAATCTCATCCTTACTTTTGAAAGAGGGAAATATTTTTGTTAGACTAGCATGAGAAAGAATCAAGGTCATTGACAGGCTCATTCTAAAACTGATAGACATTCCTTACAAAGTGTATGTGCTCTCAAGATAATCCAAGAAGGGCAAGGCATTTTGCATGAGTCCCCTAGTAGGATTGTTTTTCAATTTATGGGCTCCCCAACCTAAATTTGCACATACTTCCAAACTTTCTTGGCCTTAGGGCAAGTGATGAAGACGTGGAAAACATGTTCTTTGTTTGAGCGGCATCTTTTGCAAAAACCAGTCCCTTTTCCTATTCTCTCACTTCTACAATTGGTCCATACTACTTTATGCGAAATGCGCTAGAGGAGAGTGGCATATTCTATGGGTATGGCTTTGACCCAAATTGAAAGAAACCTATTTTGCCATTTGATCTTGTTGTCAGTTAGTTTTCATTTTACATTAAAGATTCTAGAAATCTCTTCAATGTTGTTGAAGGGGGTAAGTTTCACTACAACAAATAGCGACCTTTCAACCCCCTTTTCAACACTACCGTGGGAACCTTTTCAAGCCCTTTTCAACACTTTTTAATTATTTGATGAGTGTCATTAAAAGAATTGGAAATTTATGTAAACATTACAATCAAATCGTCAGCATTTAATAGTTAAAAATTTACTAGTATGTTTTTTAATATTTCTCCCCCCCCTATATTGTGTATTTGTAAATCACTAGCCTTCCACCACCATGATGTACATATCCCCACACATTTTCTTCTCCTTCCTACACATGGGTAACAAAATTTGTGGGTATTTGTGCTAGATTTGTTGCAAAGTTTAGCTTTGATAACGCACTTGATTTTTGCTAATGGTGCATCTAGTTTTCTAACTAAGGCCATCATGCTAGGCATTCCATACTATATTATAGTCTTTTCTCTAGTAATGGGTGGTGATGATGTGAGAATTTGGGTTGAGGGGTTTCACAATAATACTGTGTACCTAATACATTTTATGTATGTTTACATATATGAGGCTACAACTATGACAAGAGAGAACAAAAAAAGATTATTCTAGTGCTTGTTTTACATATATCTACAAATATTAGTGTCCCATAGGAGGTCTGTATGCCTCATTCTATCATCTACTCAGATCAATTACAAGAAATTGAAGACAATCACTAGAATTACAAGGCAAAATACCCTCTTAGTCAAGCATATATCCTCAATATCATGGGTCCTCATTTGTTTTTAATCTCCTTTGATGATACCAGAGTTAAATAAATGGAAGACCATAAGTTTCAAACTATCACATATCTTAGAAAAAACCATTGCTTCTTCTATGAAGAATTCTTGTAGCACATACTATTACATTAACAGCCTACTCATTCATATACGGAATCGCATGATGCATACATACCATGTACTCTACAAAGAGAGAGAGAGAGAGAGAGAGAGAGAGAGAGAGAGAGAGAGAGAGAGAGAGAGAGACTATCAACAACATATTTTGTGCCAATCGTTGGATTTTAGAACAATGATTTCATGCAGCAGTGAATTAGCATTAAAAGCACCTTTCAAGGAATGCATGTGTCTTGTTGGGGCTATCATGCATGTGATCAAGCTCTTCACATAATTCTACTCACAATCCACCCTTCCTTGAACCCTTTAACCCTATTTCCTGCCCTTATCCACAATCCTTGATAATCTTCAACCCTCAAACAACCACCTCAACCCTCATTTAGCACCTCTAGCCCAGTAAATTAACCAAGCCCTTTTTGTAGACCAAATGAGAAAATTTCACTAAATTGGTCATAAGGGCTAGGTAAAGGCCACCAAGTTGAAAAATATTTGTGCAAGACTATAGACATAGAAAAGATTGTGCTTGAATCATGTGTCATCATCCACTTAAACCATTTGTCCCTCCAATTCAACCAACTATGGTTCTGTTTAGCTCCTTCTAAACATAACGACGACGAATAAAATTTTACTAAATTGTGCTTATGGGGTGGTAAAGCCACCCAGTCAAAACTTCTAAAACCAAGTCATTTTCTTCTTCTTTTCATCTTCATTATTTTCTAACATTTTTTCATTTAAATCTCTATCTTCATTGGGCTTATAGTTTGAAGATTTCCATTTCTATTCCCTTTAACAAGGAAGCATTTTCACCAACTCCTTAAAACTGATTTTCTTGAGCTTCTTCATCATGATGCAGTAAATAATGAGACCAAGCTCCTCAAAAGTCCTCTCCCTCCCTCTCTCTCTCTCTCTCTCTCCCTCTCTCTCTCTCTCTCTCTCTCTCTCTCTCTCTCTCTCTCTCTCGCTCTCGCTCTCCCTCTCCCTCTCCCTCTCTCCCTCTCTCCCTCCCTCCCTCCCTCCCTCCCTCTCTCTCTCTCTCTCTCTCTCTCTCTCTCTCTCTCTCTCTCTCTCTCCCTCCTTCTCCCTCCCCCCCCCCTCTCTCTCTCTCTCCCCCCCCCTTCCTTTGGGGCTAGCCTAGTTGCTCTCTCTTACCTTGTCTCTCTCTATGTGACTACCCATCTGCTCTCCCCTTCTTATAATACTCTACATCCCCTTTATAGCCTCTCACCCATGCCATCCCTCGACAAAGCTCTCCCAACAGACCTCTCCACCCACAACCATGCTGGCCACTTAACCTCTCCATTTGTCACACCCTCACAACCTGTCTGTCGCTCACCTGACCCCCTCACCACTTTTCTCTCGCTCACCTGAACCCCTCGCTCCTATATCCCCACACCCCTGTCCCTTCTTTTTGGCTTGTTGCTTGTCACTACCCTAAACCCGTCTCTAACCTCTTACATGTATCCCCCTCATCTCTCACACAGTCCTAACCTCCTCACCTACAGTCCACATCCTCTTTCCTCCCTGCCTCGCTCCTCTCCATTTCCACACTCTTGAATTCCCCCTTGTCACACTCTTCTACATTTCATCAGCTCTTGGTAACCACACTCAGTGCCCCTTCACTCCCATAGTCCAACATCAACACTCTGCACCCCACTATCCAACATCAACAAAGACAAAATAGAAAAAGAAATGGAGCAAGGTTTGAAGAAATGACATGGAGAAGTCCCATGGTTTGACACATGCAAAGGCACAGAGTTAGACATGTTGTAGACTCTTTATAGCCATGTGGTAGCCCTCTCTTTAGACATGTGCAGTCACACATTGAGGATGAAGACACCTCAACATCACAAAAGGAGATAAGATCATGTCTAAATTTAAGAGGTCCTTGCAAGAACTAGGCATTTGAGAGAGAAACAAAACTAATGAGAAATGGTGCAACAAGTGCTCCCGACATGGGCACACCAAGGATAAGTGCAAAGTGTATTAAATTTGGGCATGATCACTTGTAGTGTTGGTATGCAAAGAAGTACACTGCAAATGTTATCCAAGTGGCTCAGATTGTTGCCAAGCCAAAAGACAAGTGTCCACAAGGGAAAAGGTAGATGAAAAGGTGATAGAAGTTGAAACAAAGAACAAGGGTACCAAATATATGATTCTTTTTTGTGAAAAGAGGAACATACGAAGGCTAAATGCAAGTTATGGTTGCAGCATATCAAGTTGCTCAAGATTAATGCCAAAAGATTGAGTATTGATCCAAACTGCCAAGCAAAGGTGACAAAAGCAGTTGACATCAATGGAATCACTTAACCTCAGGGAATAGTGACCAGTTCAAGAAGGGCCCATCTCTAGGTCCAAGTGGCATCCAAAGTGGCTAAGGATTTTCAAGGCAAGGCTCTCATAATTGGATTATCAGCCAAGAAAATCTAGACTCCACACATAGAGAGTAAATCAGGAAAAGCATTAACAAGCAAGCCAAATCTTGAACTAAGCTGACCAGATGACCCAAGCACTGAGATGATACAATCATGGGAATAATATGCAAGTAAGCATAAAAATGGCTCAGCTTTTGCAATTGGCCTCTTACTACCATGAATTTTTCACTAAATACTCGAAACCGAGCAAAATTTTATACCAATATTGTGGATTCCCTAATCACCATCAGAGTGGTTGATATCCTTGTGGTTGATGAGGTAGTCCCAATCCTCATACATAAATTAAGAAGCAATAAATTCCAAGTGTCATTGTAGCTAGAGGATGAGTAAATCTGATTTTGAAAACCGTGGTAAAATGATTAAAGCTCAATAATTTAAACCCTCTTGATTCTAAGCATGCGGATCACATACCAATGGAACCTAAGGGTATGCTATTTGATGTGGTCATCACAATTCAAGAAGTTTATTACATTATAATTTTGAGAATCATTGCTATGGAAATGAATACCTATCCATTGTTATTAGGGAGGCCTTGGTTGAAGAGTGAAAAAGTTTTGCATGATTGGGGTTAAAAAATAATGACAATCAAGACCAAGGAGATAGAGGTGAAAATCAAGACCAAGACTAAGGACACAGAGATGAAAATACCAACCAACCCAAGCAGGGTATTGAGTAGCTATTGAGCTAAGGACTTGGACTATGATGACCAAGTTCTCTAATCTTGACTAAATACTATTTTGATACCTGATGCAAAGCCAGTTTGTGAGCAGATGTACTAGATGAATTTGAATTATGCCAAGTAGGAGCATGACCAACTGATCAGTGTAGCTATCATCTATGAAATTGATCAGTGAAATTGGTTATTTCCAATCATGGTGGTGCTTAAGACGAATGGTAAATTTTGACTATGCATTGATTATCGGTAGCTCAATGCTCATATAGTAACAAATCCATTTTTGATTCCTTTCGCCGCTGATGGAATCTTGGACCAAGCAATAGGACATGAGATGTACACGTTCATGGATGGTTATCACAAGCACAATCAAATTTCATTTGGTACCTAAGGACTAGCAAGAGACTATGTTCATCACCAATGGAGTGCATATGCATGCAAATTTATGCCATTTTCTCTATGGAATGTGCCATCAACCTTCCAAAGAAAAATGGTTGAAACCTTCAGGGAGTATTTAACCGAGTTCATTAATATCTATCTGGATGATTTTTGTGTTTACTCACCAACAATCTCCATTAATCTTGCTTGCTTCGAGAAAGTCTTTGCCAAATGCAGGCATGAAAGGATCTCCTTGAATTCGATCAAGTATCTCTTTTTGGAATACTCCTTGAATTCGATCAAGTATCTCTTTTTTTCAGTATTGGAATACTACTTGGCCATGTTATTTCCAAGGAAGGAATCAAAACTGAGTTGAACAAGATTTGAACAATTGAGCAGATGCCAAAACCTAAGACCTTGACACAACTAAGGCCATTTAATGGGTTTATTAGCTTCTACAGAAGATTATTGTAAAGGACTTTGCTAAATTGCAACACCTCTCTATTACCTTAGCAAGAAATACACCAAGTTCCAATAGAATGAGGAGTTGGTAGCAACTTTCCATGCTCTAAACCGAGCAACCACATTGCCAATTCTGAGGCAAGCCAGGTGGAATGTAATTTTCCATGTTTATGTTGATGCATCAGGATATGACATTGATATTATTTTTGCAGAATCAATGGTAGGTTGGATTACTTAGTTCACTATTCTAGTTAGCTTATCCACTCGAGTGCATTCGCAACGCTATTGAGCAATAGTCTCTTGCGATGCTTTATAGTATTGAAAATTTTGGACACTATTTGCTTGGAAAACCTTTCATTTGTATGTTCATCATCAAGATCTATTGTATTTGATTAACAAAACAATTATCCACCACTAGTGTGTGAGAGAGTTGCTTCATATAAACACCTTGTTGCATGAGCATGACTATTGCAGCCACGACTATTGTAAAGGGCAACAAGCCCCTTTGTAATACTAGTTGTTGGCACCATACATATATTCTCACACCGATTGCATTATGCATCCCCTCATCTCCATATAGTTCTATCTATGCTTGTAGAAGCAACTGTTAGATGATGCTCGTTTTTCACATCCAAGAAACAATATGATACTAAGTGCCAAGAAAGCTAAGAAGTGCAAGTGAGAGCATCTATAATCTTAAGCATTGGGCATCAAGCACTCACCAACAAGCACTAAGTGGTCACAGGTCAACAGGTGGGTGAGTGAAAAAAACTGTCAACACCCTCCCACCTTGTGCATGTGGAAAGTTGGCTATGAAATGAGGGGCTCTTGCTTGATGTGAACACTCTTACACTTGTATACTCCCACATACCCTCCTTGTAGATATTGGCCTTAATGTAATAATCATCTTTCTCTTTTCCATATGGAGTCCTCTCCTCCCTTTACCCCCTCCTCTCGTCCCTCTCATTTCTCTTCTCATAATATCTCTTGTTCTCCTCCTATTCCTCTTCCTTCTTGATGTATATTTCCCCCTTCTCCTTCCCCCCTGCTCTCCCTGTAAGCATACCTTTGTTCTTATTTTTCATGTATCTATGCCCACCTTCATCAATATAGTAATCTTCTCCATCCTTGCGACGCCCATATACAAGCTGCCACTATGGTCAAGTGCAAGTACTTCACAATGCCATGGTCAAATTCTAAAATTCATCACAACCATATATTGCAACCACATGTGCCACCAAAATGTATTTTTTAGAGAGTCCTTCATGCACCCAATTATAGAAAGCTTCATTCAAGCATAAGCTACCTACCAATCCACCTTTCACATGTAGTATGGATGGGTCAAAACCATAAAAAAGAACTTTGAAGCCATGTGTGGAGATGACTGAGATAGAAATCAAATTCTTTTTTATACCTGGAACATATAAAACTTCCACAAGTGGAATGGTATCACTTGACACTGTATTGACAAGCACTTTACCAATCCCTTTCACGGGATATGCTGCATTATTTGCACAAGTGACTGTGCCCCCCTTTGGAACACCACTCAATGTGTGTGAGAGATTTTTGCAGGAAGCGATGTGCTTGGAAGAGCCACTATCAAAGTACCACTCTGAGGGAGAATCTGAGGCTGTAAAAGCCGAATCATGCAGAGTAGGATTATAATGACACCCCACAATAAATGCCCACTCATCATGAGCAAGATTGGCTGCCTCTGTATTTTGTGAATCATCCCACTAAGACTAGATCAAGCTAGGGTGTACAAGCACCACCCCTAATGTTTATAGGGAGACTCAAAACCTATCGACCTTGTGTCGCATAGCATGCCCACAATTCTATTCATACCTTTTTTTCATAATAAGAAAAAAAGATACAAAAGTAGGATTTAGGTTGCCTCAATTTTACAATTAAGTGCCCCAATTCGTCTTAGGTTGCCTCAAATTTTTCGATTAAGTGCCCTATGAAAATAAGACTTAGGCTTGATAAATCATCAAAAGGGAACAAGATGCAGTCCTTTTAATCAATTTGGTTTGGAGCTAGGTGCCTATGTTAAGAGTAAAAGAAAACCTTGTTGGGATATTCTATAGCCAAAGGTGTGGGAACTAGTCTTAGTGTGTCTATTAGAGTCCTAGTGACAATGTCCAAAAGTGTGTTGTATAAATGTACCCTTAGTTGACCGCTTGTTCCACTTACTAGATTATATTCTTTTCTTATAAGACATCATCTGTGAGGTCAAGGGTATTCCCTCCACTGGCATCATTCATAATGTGTGGGAATGTGAGAAGATAAGGTTAGCCAGAGCCTATAAAATGCCACATGGACATGTATCTTTCACCATAAATCTATCCATTGACATTTGTACCTATTGTCTCCATCACGTGATAGATGTCTTGCTTCTCCCACTCCACCATGACTTTCTACATGATATCAAAGCAAGCTCAAGCATATCTAATAAGCTTTTTCTCCATGCTTCTATTCCATGCCGCCTTTTGTTTCCATTCTTGGACTAGCCCTAGGATGTTCCTAAAGAAGACTACACCACCATCTTGGTCTGCTCTAGATATTACACTTCTTATACTCCTCTTAGCTAACAGCTAGCTACGCTACCTTTGAAGCATAGACATCCTCAAGCTGCATCTGCTCATGTACTCTCTCCTACAGATGTAGCCTACAAGCTTGCCTCACACCTATTGCCCACATCTCTTTGCATTGACCTTTGCTGGAGCTCCATTTTTTGAAAGAGTTAATCAGCTATTCGTCGATGACATAGTATACATGCTTCCATCTTCTATGTGAAGCTATAATTTATCGGCACACATCTAAAGTTTTGCAGACCATGTTCTCCTCTTACTTGCTATGATAACATTCAACATACCGTGTTCTTCTATTCTCTATACTGCCACCCAACAAAACGTTGATTTCTTGAAGACCACATTAAAAAAAACCAAACTATTGAGCTGCTACCATTTCAAATTTCAAAGGAGCTCTACACTGCTTTCCGTCACATCAAAATCCTCATCTCTATTTTCCTCATCCCATCACCACTTTCTACACATTGTTCTTGAAGGAAAAACAAAGCTTGTTCACCTTCCTTGAAGCTAGCTTTGCCATTTTTTATTAAATAGCTATCCATTATTTATGAAAACGTCTCCTCCTATAGCTGATAACCTTCAACTTCATCAGTTTTCTTCCTAAATTTCCCCCCTTTCTTTTCCTTCTTGAAACTATCTTTTTAAGGGTAGATTTTGATTATCTAGCCTCTTTAAAAATTAGGGGCTTTTCTAAATTTCCTTTATTGATCAAATTTTTAAATAAAAGTAAGGACTTCTATTAAGTATGAAATAAAATCCAAGAGTAAAGCTCATGGGGCAAAAATACATCATGCAAAGAATGAGAAGCCAAACACTCTAGGACGGAAAATATCATGCTCATCCAAGAGAGGTAGAAAAATGCAAGGTTAAGGTTAAGGTTGGAATTGCCACCTGAACCCTATATAGGAGTTCCAGAAAAAATGGGGAGCCACTCCAACCCCTAAAAGAGATAGTCCTCCTGGCAGAAACTGCCCAAGACGATGCTTGCATGCTCACTGTAAATAGCCATCAAGGTGTGTAGAGTATTTATCCAAATGCTTGTGTAGAGTATCTATCCAAATACTAGCCAATGTGTGTGAAGAGTGGATCTGGGAGCCATCAAAAGCCTTTGTGCATCTGTATCTCCAGACATGCCACACTAAAATGCTCACCAGAATCTCCTAATCGTTAGGACCAAATCTAGGACCCCAAAGATCAATTCGCAAAGAGGTCATTTTAAGCAAGATCCACTGCAAGTTCTCCCGCTTTGGAAGGCATCCGTGCTTTTGGAGAGTAAAATCCAGCTTAGCAAGTCTGCTTTGCATGGGCACCTAAAAAAGAAACTTTGTTATTGCTATAGCCTCCCCTAGTGGGATAGTGCTATTAAAAGTTGAGTAGGGGGACACATTTGGAGACATATTCACATTACATTTTTCTTATAGGGGACCTTACATAGCTTTCCTGCCTGTGTTAGTAGGGCTCTCCCAGCCCCACTAGTAGCCAAGTCTCATAGCCCCATGCAAGGCCAGAGTCGCGAGCGAGCATGTTGGGCTAGCATTGCAGCTCCTTGAAAATATCAGGATTATAGCCTAGCATTGCTATGCCCAAGGATTTTGATTGGCCCACAGACTTAGATCTCCAAGTGATTGGTTGAAATAAGCCAACAAAAGCACTATTAGGTCTCATTACTCCTGCTGAGGAATTAGAGAAAGCCTTCGTCGGGGATGCATTTCTTGGATGATGGTCGAGCAGCACTAGCATTAGCCTTTCAGGCCTAGCATGAGTGTGGGGGACCCCCCTTAGGCTAGGTTCACACCACTTGATGATCGTCCTCCAAAAAGGGTTGTCATCATATTCGGTCCAAAAGGAGGGACGAGCATGGAGCACTAACTCATAGGCATTGACTCAAAAGATTTGTGTGCGGCCCATGAAGGCCACCCACTCCATGGCCAGCTCCTCCCAAGATTGGCCCATTTCATCTCCTCCAACCGCTACACCAATCAAGGGTTGGTGAAATAAATAAGCACCCTAACGATAGCTGATGTCGCTCCATGGGCGGGTTGGTGGTGTGAACCCAGCCTTAGGGGTTGTGCAGGTACTTTTTTAGCACTGGCTCTCCTAGAGACAGTGCTTAAGGATCATTTGCACCCAAGTTTTGTGATTTTTCTTTTTCTTTTTTTAAAATTCTTTTACTTGGCTTTTCGGTTTTTTAAGCTTGGTCTCTAGGCTTTTTTAGCATGGCTTTTGATGCTTTTTTAGCTTGGCTTCTTGAGCCCTTGTTGAGCCACATGTATAATTTTGGGCCCTTGATTTTAGATTGATCTAAAGGCCAAGAAAGGTCTTTCAAATTTGACCAAGTCTATTTGTCTTTCTTGTAGTGACCATTAAGTAGACGCAGTAAACTTGATGCTTAAGGCGACGCAGTTGCCAGTCAACATAAGTACGATAGCATTTTCTAGAAAAGTCAGTTTGCTTGTAATTGTAGAAGTTGTTGCCTTAACAAAAAAAAAAAGAAAAAAGCCTATCCAGAGAGCCGTTTGCCATAAAAATCGGTTCGCCTTTTTTGTTAAAAGCCATTTTCATGCCTGTTCCTTTTCTTCTGCCAAGAAAAAAGTTGTTCGCTTGTTGAAAGGGCTTTATGCCAACCAAACAGGCTTTACGCCTAAGGGCTTTATGCCAACCAAACAGGCTTTACGCCTACCAAACATGCTTTATCCCTGCCGGTGAAGAGATTGGGATCTATTAAAGAAAAAGTCAAATAAAGCCAAAAACAAGAAGTAGATAGTTGCCATTGCTCTATCCAACCTTTGTGCTGGGAGACTTCAATATTAATATGCTGCAAACCTCTCAAAAGCAACCGCGACTAAAAAAATTTCATGGGGGAGAATCATTTGCAATTAGTGAACAAAAATCTCAACAATAATTCATGGGTCTCAAATCGACCACATTTGGACAAATGCACCTCTAGTGAGTAGTTTCTCTGAAAGAACGCATGCGTACTCGTCTACCTTGCATACCAATTCCAGGTGCAGTTGCCATTGTTCAAAGAAAACTAGCGTCAGTTTTAAATTTAGAGTTTTGTTTACGAGTTCAAAGTGTTTCTTTTTTATTGTTTCTTACTAAAAGTTAACGGTGTCTAGAGAGTCGAGACTCGTAAAGTCTACAAGCCGAAGGCAGTGCTTAGTGCATACATGCACTCTTGGTGTGTGTGTGTAGTAATGATAGCGCTCGTGAACAAGATAGAATCCTTGAACTGAGGACTTCTTGGTCTAAACTCTCTTGAATAAATTTTGAACGACAAATTTAGGGTTTGAGGGAGCTAACCTCTATAAGCCTCTTCAGCTAAATTTAGGTTATGCTTCTCTTCTTGTTTATGTCTCTTGAGAGCTCCGTTCTTTCTGATCTCCAGCTCGTCGTCCTCAAGTTGTGAATCTCTTTCAAATGATTGAGGAAGGTAATCTTCTTGTTTAGAAGACTTGTTGCTTCTTAGGCTTTTAGTTTCGTCTCTGTTACCTTCGTCGATTCAAATGGTCTGCTCTTGGCAAAGCTGGATGCGATGATACGCTTTGAATGCTTGCAGACCTAAAGAAAATTTGTCGAACACGGCCTTCATTTTACCAGGCCAGTCCTGTGACTGCCTGGTTTGCGTCGGCATACATTCGTAGTTACTGATTTTAGAATGCGCTTGTCAAATACTCTTGCATTTCATTTTATTCAGTCTGATGGCTGTTTTCAACGTCATATGCGCATGATTTAATTCGTCAGCGAAGCTTTTCTTTTAAAACTGTGTTAGACCTTTTTGCAGTCTTTATGAAGCACCCCTAAGATACCGGGTTTTGCAATTTAGCTTCAAGTGTTGGAGTAGAACTTCGGGTTTTATTTCGTGTGTCATTTTCTCTTTCGGATATAAACCTTTTCGTGGCATACGACTTGCCGATTGTAGGTACTGTGTTGCGCACGCGGTACGGATTTAGCTTTATAATAAATTCTTAGAATTTTCTGCGTTCTCTGAAGCAAATGGCTTAAAATTTAAGCTGTTTCAACCAACTGTGGACCGCTAATGATATCTGAAAACATTTCAAGCTTTGTTGCATCTAGCTATCAATGAGTTGGGCTTGCTTGATTGTCAAAGAGGAAAATTCTGCCAAATAAACGCACACTATAAAATTAGCGTGTGTTATTTTTGCCGTGCAAATCAATTTGTCACAACGTTCCATTTGTTGCGAACGACAAAAGTAGAGAGAAGTGGAGAAATTTAGTTTGATTCGTAGATCTCATCACCTCTTCACCGACTATACTACCCTGAAGTATCACTCTCGTTATGCTACTTCTGTAACAGGCATCCACAAAAAACTGATAAGTGGGAGATATTCGATTAGGAGTAAGACATAGGCCCACCTATCATTAAGCGAAATAAGCCTGGTAGGAGATGGGATTCCTTCTATGTGAGTTGCATCTCTTAAAGACTTGAGTTATTTTGTTCTGAAAAAGTCTATCTCTGTTCTTCTCGCATAATGCTAATTTTCTTTAATTACTATCTTGCCAAAGGAAAGTTACCTAAAAAATTATATGCGGGAGTTCAAGGAGGAAGATGTGGACATGTAATTTCATCAATTGAAACAAGCCCGGTAATAATTCTGGTACTTGCTTGGGGGATTTTGGTCCAAGGGCTCCAAAAAAGTGTCTTTTGAGTGTACCTTGTTCCGGAAGAGTCTATCTTTGACACATCTGCTCCACCATGCAATTTTATTCATAGGATACTGAATGTTACAGGCGGTGGCAACCCTTCTGCTTTGTAGTCAGGATAATACTCAGTGAAGCGCATTGCTTGCTGAGAATTTTTGTTGCCTCACAAAGCTCTCTTTTTGACAAAAGATTTGAGTGTATTTTGTTCCTGAAGAGGCTATCTTTGTACTTCTCTGCTCCAGGTTGTAATTAGAGGGGGTAGCAACTCTAGTTGTGCAAGTTCCTTCATACCAATCTTTCAAAACTTGTAGTAGTGGTCAAACTTGATGTACGTTTTCTTCTTGAAGAAAGCATATTTGTTCTCCCTACTACCAAGCAAGCTTGCTGTTGGTGCTTTTTCAAGGAGGTCTGCTCCTTTTTTGCTCCCCTTTTTTGGCCTGCCCCTTGCTAGATCTAATTGTAGGCCCTTCATGTAAGAAGCAAAATTAGAAATTTTCATTTTGTGTGTTAAATTGTATGATTGGTTCATCTCACCACTTGCTATTTCTTTTTAAATCCTCTCTCTCTCTCTCTCTCTCACTCCTTTAACTTCATTTTTACCCAGAGTCTTCCTACACTCCCATCTTCATTGTAATCTTTTCGCTTTTTTGATCTCGGGCTGGCCGTATGGACGATTTCTTTTCAGTCTCCTTGTTTGTTTCAGTGAGTTTGAAAGGATTTTGATAAATTGCCATGCAAGTGTATTTTGTCTTGGCTCTCGAGAGTAAACCTAAACTTTAGGATCAAAGATTAGTTAAAATTGTAATTGCATATATGATAAATAGTCACTCATGCTTTAAAATCTTAAAGAAGCTAAAGTACTAATTGATGGTCCCTAGCACATAATGTGATGTGTGAAACACCTATCACTTGGACATGTGGCACTTATCATCCCATGATATGTGACACTTGTGTTATTTGATATTTGACATGATCCTCTGCAAGTTTTGGCTCACGAGGCTTGGCCACACTTGGCACTCCTCTTAACATGTGATTTGTCGATTGATCATCACTCTCAACGTACAAATGTAATGATGCATGTTCCCCTCACCTATAGGTGTAGCTATTATGCAAATAAGACAAGTTTAGGAGGGCCTTGCATCAGCGTCTCCTAATATCATTTATTTAGCATTGTAGAGGGGTTGCTTGCCCTCCACATTCCAAGATGGGCTTGCATTTGTGACTCATGTATAAGATGCGGACGCACCTTGGTTATTTGGAGGGTATTGTTTTATTGACAAGCCTTTTCCGCAGATCTTCTAAGGGGTTGATCGCTCTCTTGACAAGCTCTCTCCACAGCGCCTCTTGAGATGTTGCTACTACCACTCCCTCTTATAAGTTACTTGACAATAGATGACCTTATAATCTCTCATAGAGTCAACATAGGGCTTTTTTAATTACTATCCTCTTTGTCTAGTTGCTCTACAAGGAGCACATTACCCCTCCCTTAAACTCAACTTGAGCATCTACACCTATTTGCTCGGCATTGTAACACATACGAATCTAGCTTATACTAGGTATAGAAGCTTATCGAGGGTTTTAGAAATATACATGGTCATATAGGGGAAGTGGATCTTAGATCCTAAAAGTAGGAAATTAGGTAGTCTTGTGTCCATGCTAAAAACTACTATAGGATAAGAATGGTCAATTAGCAAATTAGCATCTAAGATATTGAGGTGTCTCTAACATTAGAATTCCCCACCAACACTCAAGCAACACAAGTCACCCTATGGTACATTAGCGATAAGCTAAGCAAGTGGAATTGGGGGAAGTGAAGTTGGAGTGGGAGCTGATGTGAGCCCTCTTGGCTTTTTGAGATGTGAGCCTCTTGGCTCACACTTGGGTTACCAATGTCAGTCGCCAAGGGAGGATAGCTAGTTGCCAAGTGCCCACAACAACCGTAATGTTCTTCGAGAAAATTGCAACAAATTGATGAGATGGTAGGTGCGCGGTCTTTCTCCTTTGCAAAGGTAGTTAAGATGGAGAAGATGGCTTGCATGCCGTCGACTTGGATTGTTTGGAGCATGTCTTGCAAAAAATCACATCAAGAAATGAGAAGGGTTCGAGTCAAGAGAAACAAGAAAAATCTTGTGCATGCAAGTTGATATTTAGCCGTTGTCACTTTGTAGAGAGTAAAACAGGCTTCTCGACTGTGGAGTCTTCATGATGTTCATGGAATGAGTGTCGACGGAGGATGACTCTACCAGATGGTTTACCTCGTTGGACCAAATGAATGCTACCTTAGCGCACCTTAGATTCGTTGAGTGAGGGTTTTTCTAGGCAACTATGGCGACTCCTAGCTCATTGGGCTACCAAGGAAATCTGGTGTATGCAATCTCGTGGAGTGCATCCTTCACATCGGAGGAGGTGTTGCAGCACGAATGCTTGGTTTGGATCCACTTCTCGGTATTGCACAAGATACTCCTTTTGTGCTTGGAGATGATTGTAGTGGCCATGGGGAGAGTACTCTACATGCGATCGATACAACCTAAGAGGGCTTCACCGAAATTATGCATATTGTGGGACATAAGAAAAGAAGTCCCTGAAGCGTTGGAGCTCGACCTCCCAAACGGTTGGAACCTCTCTGTGGAGGTACGTTTCGGGATATTCCTTGATGCTTGATACTTTTGCAAGAAAAGTGGGCATTTCGTAAGGGAGTGCCTTGGAAAGGGCGTCGATGAAAAAGATGAGGTTGAAAAGCCTCATGCAAAAGAGCAAAACGACCTTGTAGGAGATAAAAGCAGCATGCAAGAGCCACCATCTCAAAGAGCCAACATGCAAGCACTCCAGTGGAAGGAGGGGCTTGCGATTGAAGAGGAGGAAACAAACGGAGGTCAATCGAAGACAACGAGACCCCCATCAAGCGAACAAACTCGAGAAGCTAAAAGCAGCGCGTATCCAACTAAGACTCAAGTGGCTGGTAGAGGGAGATAGACCTTGTGCAATGTTTTTCAAAGCGGTTACAGACAAAAGGAAAAGGAAATGCATTACAATGTTTCATAATGAGTCAGGAGATATAGTATCAGAAGATAGAGAAATAGCATAGGTCTTTGCAACACACTTGAGTAGAACAGCCAGCTCCAGGCTAGAAAAGCCAGAGAATCATGAAACCAGGATGGACCAATTGTCATGAGCCTCCTTGAATACATGGCTCGTTGGCCAATCCGGTTTCAAGTTATTGATTAATCGTTGCATGAACCTCCCTTTTTGCTCTGGACAGTCGGTATCTTTTGGTTAGCTGGTCCTCTTCTATCCATTTCATTCCTCTTGGATCCCATATTTGTATGAAGGTAATTAGCCCTTTATCGTAGAGTCGTGTTGCCATTCTCGAATTAGTTGCTGCGTACGTTGGTGCATCTTTTAATGCCCAATTTGTCAGCCAAAGGGATCTTCCCAATGAGGGTCACCCTGCAGTTTTTTGCTTGCTTCCCAATAGCTTCCCTCCGCTTTAGTCTTCCACAGTAGAAGCAATTTTGACAATATTTTTAACGAGGGGACTCTGAACATTTTGTCTGCCAGTATCAGATCTTGCCAGGGTGTTCTGATTCCTCGTGGAGCATTCTTGCATATTAGGTCTTGTGCCATTTTTGCCCACGACTGGTCACTTCCCAGCTGCATTAGTATCTTCATACAGAGGGTATCGTTCTTGTCTTTCATTCACTTTAGCCCCACACCTCCTTCTTCTATTGTTGAGAAGAGCAGATCTGCACTAAAGGCATGCCACCTTCCCTTCCATATAAAGTTGTTTATGCATCTGTTGACCTTTCTCAGACAGTTTTTTGAGAAGGGCATTAGAGACAGCATGTAGACTAGGACTGATTCCAACATGTGTTTAGCTACTGTTAGCCTTCCTGTTAGTGAAAGCGTCCTACTTGACCAGTTGTCAAACTTTGCTTTGATTCTTTGGAATGCCCATTCAAATTGATCTTTTAGAGTCAGTCCTACTCCAATTGGATAGCCTAGGTATTTGATTATTTGGCCTTTTGGAACCAAGTTTAAGTCGAACTTGTTCGACCATTGTGGTTGTTCTGTCCAAGAGAGCCATAAGGCTTCTATTTTTTTGCTGTTGATTTTCAAACCGGAAAGTTCTGTAAATTCATTAAAAATCTTCGTGAACTTCACAATATTTTCTTCCAGGAGGCTCGTGTTTTCATCTGCAAAGAACTGCACACAGTAGGTTGTGCCATCCAATCCTTTTAGTGACCCTTTGTTTTGGTGCCAATCAATTTGGCTCCGTAGTGGCTCAGTTACTATGGCAAATAGTAGGGGTGCCAATGGGCATCCTTGCCTCATTGATCTCCGTAGCTCAAAACACTTGTAATGATATCCATTGATCGCTATTTAGGCCCAGGCATTGGTACATAACATATTGAGCGAACCACAGAAATTTCCCCCAAAACCCACTGCTCTCATTGTGGATAGGATGAAGTCCCATGAGACTCTATCGTAAACTTTTTCCAAGTCCATGTTGAGCATCACATATTGTTTGTTTTGCGCCAATGCGTAGTCTATTGCAAGCAATGTGTTGAGGACTTTGTCTCTGATTTTCCTTCCTGTGATGAAGCTGTATTGCCTCTGATGTATGATTCTTGCTAGGAGAAACTTGATTCTGTTAGTTAGCAGTTTAGCTATGATCTTGTAAGTTGTATTGAGCATTGCTAGGATTGATTTAGAGTTAACTTGTTGGTTTTGGGGATCAGTTTAATAATCCCTGTGGTTAAGCTTCCCAACAACTTAAGGGGGGATTGACAAGGGAAGACCCAAGCAATCCTCACCTATTTCCTAGAGAAGATTATGTGTGGTACGGTATCTACATTGGCAACCATCCAACTAATGAGTGCCCTTGTCTTAGGGCTACATCGGCACTCTATTGTGCCTATTGCACTCGATGGGCAAAACATGAGAGATCCCGGTGTCGCTACCCTAAAGTTATCCCCAGTCGATGTACCAATGGAGGCCGCCCTTGACCTTGCTCGCACCACCAAATCCATCCAATTAGGGATAGTTGACCATTCAAGGAATCCCCCTTGCCAACCAAGGCAATATAGGGCTCAAAATCTCCCATTTTCTCCACCAATTTTAGGCCCTGTACCCCCATGACCTTAGATTACTCCCATGTACAAGGTGATAATTGAGGAGCCATTTAGTGATTGGGAGGAACAAGACCCTTCGTCGAGTGATTTACTAGCAATACAGAAGTCCCCCCTATCAGTCCATATATGTAAGCCATTACATCATGTAGGACAAGGTGTATCAAATGGCTCTTGCCACTCAAAAAGCCTAGGATATGAATACCTTGACACATAGACCAGCTATGCATGTCAAGGTCCCAACCGAGTCAGCTAGTGTCCTTGTAAGACACCAACCAATCAACCGGTGGCTTTCTTTAAATGCCAAGGATCTCACTTCCTAAGGGACTACCCTTACAAGGATGATAAGTTGCGTTGTGCCCTCTTTGTGCGGGTAGCCCTCTACCCCTCGTGGAGCTGAGTCGGAGCCTTGCTCGATCGCCCACAACCACCACAATATCATTGCTCTGTTGTGTTCTATTTGGGGTGGACCATCTTTACAAGGATTTTCCAATGCAAAGGATTCGTACAATGGCCATAGATTCTAAGAGGAGCATCAATTTGCTAATAAGTATCAAGAAAGCCCAAGTTTATTTGGTGTCCTTAAATATTATAAAACTGGGGCCTAGGAGAGAGCACTAAGCAAGGAATTCTGTAAGTAGACCAAGAAGGATAAAACGGGTACAGCCCAACCTAGGGATACAAACTGCACAGGTGCTCTTAAAGTGGAAAGAGGATCAGATAGAGTGATTATTCAAAGTGGGTCCTATGAGGACATGGCTACCATATCCAATTCATCATCCTCAAGGCATACCCTATCGCTTCTAGGTCCAACCAACCCATTTCCCAAGAAGATGGAAAATACAAGGGAGGTTAATAAAAATCCTTGAATATCTAGACCTTGCTATCAAGAAACAATGCTTCGCCCAAGCACATCAGCTGGTAAGGGAATATCAAGAGATATTTGAGCATTGGATCAAGACCAATAGGGGCTTGAATAGGATCCATCTAAACTACAAACCCCCTTTAATAGAGCCCCTAAAGCCTCCCCCCATTAGAAAAAGAGGATGCGGAAGGATCCGGTGGCTCTTAAAAGGGGCGTTCTTCTTTAAGGCACAAAATGTTTGAGGAGAACCCCACATGGCATCAAGCTATAAAAGATGACCATATGTCCTATGGATTTAAAGAGCCATAATCAGTAGGCTGAGAGCCAATAACCCAACTTTGAGATGTGGTCAACTTAGCCACATTCTTGTCCACAGAGGTAAAAATGCGTATTGCAACCCTATTAAGAGGGAATCCCATCCTTTAGAGATGCCTCTCCGATTGGATGAATGGATAGATAGTAACCCTCAAGAAGGTGGCCATTGAGGTAGTAGAAGCACCCGTGGAGAAGCCAAATCTTCTCAAGATACTGGTTTCTAAGTTGGGCCAGCACTTTGAAAATAATGATAGCAATGCTGTACTCTCGATAACTTGCTAGAATAAGGGTGCCATGACAATCTTGGATGGAGGCACAAGGGTGAGCATAGCCACCAAATAGTGTTGGTCCAAGTGGGGATGGCTCAAGATGGAGAGTAGCAATCTAGTAGTCAAGCTGGTTGATAGAGTGACAGCCCAACCAGTATGAGTGCTGAGGGACATTAAGATCAAAGATTTTGAACTAACCTATCATGTATGGTTCGTTGTTATGGATTTCCATGCCCAATTATATGGTTATAAGGTTATACTAGGAAGGCCCTCTATGTGCTCAGCAGAACTGGTCCATCGAAAGTCTTCGAACCGAATATATCTGCACAAAGACGAGCAAATGATGAGGGTTCTTTAGACTTGGAAGGCCCCCACTCAGGCCTTGCGATGGTTTATGCCATTAAGAAATTCCACCACTACTTTTGCTGGAAAATAAGTGTGTATTCTTTGTGGACCACATTAGAAAAAAGCGGAGCTTATTTTGGGGCCCTGTAATAAATTCACGATTTTCTAATTTTCTTGGCTCAAAATTAATAATTTCTAAAGTGAGAAGCAAAAATTTATACGGTCGAGCATTTAATTGGAGATAAAAATCGCGAAACATATAAATTGACATTTTGAAATTCCTACTCGATCATTTTTAGTGTCATAAATGTTGTCCAAGGACCCAAATGAATTTCTACTATTTTGGTGTGGAATTTGGTGGTTTTGGCATCGCCATTGTGTTTGGAGTAGATGAAAAATCTCAAAATGACTTTTGAATCACTAAATTTGGCCTCCAAAAGAGGTAAGAACGACCAGAATAGGTGCATGATAGGAGTGTGCTTAAGAAAGCGATTTGGGCACTTGGCCTGGGGCCAATTGCACAAATAGATTTCTTAAGCACATTTCTGTCAGGCGCCTATTTTGGTCATTTTGATCTCTCTGGAGAGACATTTATGACACTAAAAAATGCTCAAGCAAAAACTTCAAAATGTCAGTTTATCTCTTTCAGGATTTGGTATAGCATTTATGACACACTAGAAAACAAGAGCAGGAACTTTAAAATGTGAGTGTGTTGAGCATATCTAGAGAGATAAAGTCTATTTTTTTGAAAAAAGAAAAGCATTTCGAACGTAACGTTTGCCTCTCTTTCATTGGAGAATCTCTATTTTTTGTCTAACCTAAAAGGCCCCAAAATGAGCTCCGTTTTTTTCTTTCCTTAGTAAATAAGCCTTGCATGATCGGACGCATCATGCAATCTATGCTTATCCTACTAAAATTTGATTTCACCATGGCAGTTTGTAAGGGATGCACCCATTTTATGACAGACCATATGTCTCAAATTCCTAAAGGAGAGCCTATAACTAGGGTTGATGATGATCTCCCAGATGCCCCGCTATTTCTCATAGACTCAATACTAGAATGGGCTCAGGAGGTTGGTGGTTTTTTGGCCAATGGGTTTCTGTAGGACAGAGCCCTTAACAAAGATAAGGCTAAAAAAGTGCTCAAGGATATGGCCCCTTATTAATTAATAAGCGGCCAACTGTATTGAATGGGTAAGGATGGTATAATGCACTGCTATGTCTGTGAGGACAAAATTATTGAGGTATTGGAAGAATTCCACTTGGGCATTGTAGGAGGGCACTTTGTAAAAGAGCTCACGGCCCGTAAGGTGCTACAAGACAGACTATGGTGGTCCACTCTCTTTGCAGATGCAATCAAATTTGCCAAGCGATGTGACCCCTCGAATATAGCTTCCATCCCCCACAAGAAAGACTATGCACCCTTTACAAGAGTTTTGACACACCAATCCTTTGAAAAAGGGACCATCAATTTCATAGGACCTATTAGTCTCGTAGAAGGGACCCAAGATTGGTACATCATCGTGGCGATGAACTACTTCACCAAGTGGGTAGAGGCAAAAGCAACTAGGAAGGCTAGTTCACGAGTGGACCAGCCAAGGATTTGAACCTTGAGACAAAGTAGAATCCACAGGCTGATTTAAATTGAGAGGCAGCACCATATGATCACAGCCAATGTTGTTTTATATTTTATGCATGGAGATTGTCCTTTTGTAGCCATTCCCAATGCAGTAGAAAAGCATGATGTACAAATAAGGTGTCATGTTTCCTATCATCTGAAATGTAGAAATGGTATGTGCATTGCATTGACTTGGACTCCTGTGAGTCAGCAAGCAAATTGGCATCAGTCATCGTAGAAGAATCAAGCAAATGACTGTACGTGATATGCACAAGAATTGTTATCTGCTTGTACCAATGAGCACTTTGTATCTCATATTGTTCTTGAAATAAATAATTTTCAGCAAAATCTATGATAGAGACAATAGTGCCATGGGGAAAATTGGCAAGGCACATCCTGAACTGCTTATCCTGCCAGTTGGGATGGATTAAACCACGTGACCTATAAGCTCTGCTCTTATATGATAGTAGCCATATCTTTTTATCAGATTTTTCAATATCGACATTTTCAAACCTCCTTCATTTTACAACATGGTTGTCTTTCCTCATTTCATTTGGACAGACATGAAATGTCTTCTTCTTCAGCTTTAGACTGCAAGGCTTGCATGTGCCACAAAGCGGTGCCACTCACGGTCTCCCTTTGGACAAACCACTGGCTTCCACAGACACCTTAGGCTACAAAATTTCTCTCCCTTGCAACATATGATGAGGATTATAGACTGCGCATTCATCAAAAATTTGGGAGACATGGGCATCGATCCCCATGGAGCAATGCTCCAACATGACTAGGTCTCAAGTCATTCATAGCTTTTCGAGCCAGGTCAAAGTCTATGTGTGTTTTGCAACAATAGACATTCTTGTCTTTGAGTTTCCTGATGTACCAGGGCTTACAATGCCCAAAGCTCCTCTGCCCAATTGAAATGTCAAGATTCTGATCCATAAACTTGAGATACAACTCCGTCTGTTGACCCAACATGCAGGAACAACAGAACAGTGAGCCCTCTTTTAGATAAAACAACAGTATAGTGAGCCCCTTTTTGCATTACTAAAACAAGACAAAACATAGTACGCACAAAAACGCATTCTAATTAAAGTATATAATGAATCTAAATTGAATTAATCATCTAATAATTGAACTAATCAAGCTACTAGAAGCAAAACAATTTCAACCACCGTGCTGGTTTAGGACAGTCAAAATTTAACTACTGGGCTGGTTTTGGACAATCACAATTTCAATCACCAGGCTGATTTAGGACATGTTTAGGATAGCCAACCATCGGGATGGTTTATGACACATTTAGGACAGTCACAATTTTAACTACCGGGCTGGTTTAGGATAGTCACAATTTTAACCACCGGGCTAGTTTAGGATACTATCACAATTTCAACCATTGAGCTAGTATTATTGACGATCTCAACTTCACATATTAGAAAATAAGAAGTATATTGCTTTTCATTTTTTAATTTCACAATTTCAATCAGTAATAACTATTGTTTGTCTTGAACCAGCACCGGGCTGGTTTAGGACAATCACTTTAAGTCCAAGCCATCCCAGTCTAGAAATTAAGTAGTGTATGACATGAATAGCAGGAAATCAACTTTAACTAATTTAAGTATTAAGAAACACAGTAATTGCAACCACTGGGACCATCAACAACTAATTTCTGTTCGACCACGTTGGTTGAGGACAACCACATAACTGGTGATTGGGCTAAAGCAGCCATGGTTGCATGATGTTCAACTATCAAGCCGGTTTAGTAAAATGATAATATAATGCTTTTCTATTTCGAAATATATCGCTATTAATTTCTGCTCAACCACACCATCGGGCTTTTCAACAACTAATGTCTATTTTATCATGCTAGTTCAAGACAATCACATAACTGGTGATTGAGCTGAAGCAGCCATGATTGCATGATGTTTCGACCACCGGGCTGGTTTAGTAAAATAACAATATATTGCTTTTTTGTTGCAAAATATATTGCTGTTAATTTCTACTCAACCACGCCACCGAAATGGTCAATAACTAATGTCCGTTCAACCACACTGATTTAGAACAATCACATAATTGGTGTTTGAGTTGAACCAGCCTATGGTTGCATAATGTTCTAACCATCAGGTTGGTTTAGGAAAATCACATTTAGTCCAAGTCTCGTTTAAGAAATGAAATAAGTAAACTATCCCAAGCTCAATCACAAACAACCATTGGGCTGGTGTAGGCTCCATTGACCTGCATTATTGTATCAAGCATGTGTGTGATGTGCTCCTCAACACCTTGCATCCCGTTTTCTTTTTACAGATGTCCTTTCTATTTGGAGAAACTCTTGTATTTTCATGCCAAAACATCATCACTCTAGCAATGACTTCCGTACTTAGGCTGTCTCTTCTTTTCTTGTGTTCTGTTGAAGCCCACAAACTTCTTGGATTAGGATGATCGTAAATTGCTTCTTCTCTACGTTCAACTGCTACTGAAGCCACGTTGGTTCTTCTGATTGACAACATCTTTGACATTGTGCACGGTTGAGCCATTTCTCCTTTGTTTTAGGGGACACCAACATAGCTATCGCCCTCTTTGTAGCTAGTTGATCTAAGTTGTGCACCCCTTTCAATCATTATAGGCCATTTCTTAGGTTAGAGAGCATCGCCTCTTGGACGTGCATCTCCCAGTGAACTTTAGGATTCAGGATAAAGCTTGTGAAGACTCGAGACTGGTATTCACCTGAATGGCCTGATGTTATTGCCTCAAATACCCTTACCAATCCTGACACAACAACTCGTGTTCTTCGCTTCGATGGCAATGATCAAATGCGTGCATTTGCAACTGCTTCTTGTTGCTCCTCTGGAAGGATTGTTCTTTCTTCTCGTTGTTTCTCCCTTCACAAATGTTGCAAAAGTGTCTTCTGTTGCCGTTTCGATACCGCGGCATTGCTTTCCTTCACACACAATCTGTTCATTGTGCCTTGACCAAGCTTTTCAGCTTTCCTGTCTCGCAAACTCTGTCTACTTCTCTTGTAAGCCATGTCGAGCTACCTGTTTCCATTGATGCCATGGCCACGATCAGTCCATTATAGACCTAGAGAAGCTAGCTTGTGAGGCGACCAAAGAATAAAATATAACTTATCCAAAAGAAGCCAATGCCATTCTGCGCAAGGTCATGTTGAGGTGTGTATAGGTTGTAGGGCGTTTGCAGAGGGGGCAGGTTGCAAGTACTTAATATTCAAAGATTCGATGGACAAGAGGTGTGAAAATTTGAAATTCGCAAGAGTAAAAAAAAATTTCAGCCGTCGGGTTTTTTCCTCTGATGATACACATCAGCAGAATTGGATATCCCAAACACGTGCAATGTGGCCTAAAATGCTTGAAAATACAAATAGGCCAAAGGGCATGCTATTGGGTTTGATGCCATGTATTATAAAATGCATGACCTTTAGCATCGTTATGAGTCATATAGCATGGAAAAAGAAACAATTCAAAATTGTAAATAGTATTGGATTTACTAAAAGATATTTGCACATGCACAAATTTCACATTTTCAACTTGTTCCATTTTAGAGTGAATCTAGATACCAACATCAATAACTATCAATATTTTTATACCACCATGCAATAGTCCCACTAGTTTGGATTCCAAATTTTCATCCCGTTTTGGTTTTCAACAAATAAAAAAAAGTTATGAAGAGTGCCCTCAAATGGGTGTGCATCACTTTAGCACAACATTGGAGCCCCTTTAACCCATGCCTAATGTTCTCATTTAGGTGTTTCCTTGGGTTGAGGAGAAGGTCATGTAGTGTACTTTTGAATGATTACTTGGTTCGTGTATATGCAGAACAAAATTTTGATTTTTTTGGAAGAAGATGACGATCAAGAATCACCAAACTTTATTAAAGAAGGGGAATTACAAGATCAAGTTTTAGGTGAACGTACAAGGCTAGAGTCCAATGGATCTTAAAAAACAAAAGCATTCAATTAATTATGCACCTGCTCACAATGCTCAGGAAGAACAAAAGTATCACTTTCATCGGTCCAGAGTTTGGTGGAGTCTATTGCAAAGAAACCACTATTGTCTTTCCTCATTGTGGCATGGGGACCATTGTAAATAGTTCTAAACCATTTTACATCAAGAATGAAAATACTAAATCATCTAAAATCAACTTCATAAATTTTGCGTATGGTCCCACAATAATCCAACTCCGAGAAGAGAAGATTGGTATCCGAAGGACTTGCTTGGCTATCTTGTGTGAAGTTAGCCATGACTCCACAATCATATGCGACTCTCTTTGAATCGACACGAAAATGTCATCCATATGACCATAATGCACTGTACTTTTTGTACTACAAAAGAGCATCATTAAAACAATGAGGATGCATATATTTTATAGCGTATATTACCACAACTAACTTAATTACGTCAAGAGGTAAGAAACTTACATGCATCATACATCCAAATGAAAAATCTCACTCGTGCTTATTTATTGTCTCTCCGTCGTGTTCGGCTTTATGTAGAGTCAGTTGTAGCCAATCAAGTGACATGTCTTTAGGGAGAAGGGCGAGATCTCGTGGATATGGTTGCGCTCGATTGTGCATGACTTTGAATCTCATCCTTGCATTTATTCTTTTTGCTTTGGCCGCTTCATTTCTCTCAATCCACTTCTGCATCTCCTTGCTATTGAGGATACAAATCTCATTGAATTTCTCCATTTGCTCCACTCATCTTTCTTGCAATCCCTTTTCCTTGGGGAACCTTGCCACCAATGATGTGATCATCATCCTTGTTATGCCAAGCCTGCGGCATATTAGGATCCATGGATGCAAGAAGCTCCATGATATATACTAACGACTCTTGCACAAGCCATCCCTCTGCCATGCTTGCTTCCGCGGTCTTGCTCTCTGTCTTACAAATCCCTTCAAAGTTTTCATAAACTGTTCGAGAAAAAACATCCACCAACTATGAATGGTACCTGCAATGGCCATCTCATCAACTATGTGCACAAGCAAGTATACTTGAGTTGTCATAATGCTCGAGGGAAAGTGCTTCTCAAGCAAGTACATGGCTTTGATGAAGTCCACCCTAACTTCTCGATGCTCGATATGGAGATCTCTTTTTGAGATATCCACCTATTTCACATGCCCATGTAAGATTCATGATCTTTTTATAGATTATTCAACTTAAATTGAAGAAAATATAATCAATGTGAGTTGATAGTAAGCATACCTCCCAATTCCACTGATCTTGAATATAGTATTTCTAACATCTTCTTGTAAGAACCCTTTCACTGTAATTGGGAGGATGAACTATCCAAGCAACAAAGAAGTCATGTCAATAATATAATCATAATTACACTAACACATCACGATTATTGGTACACTAATCCTATAGCTTAGAATACCTATAATACCTTGTGCCAATCATGGGACTTGAGCACACTAAGCTTATTGTCCTTTGAAAATGCTCCTTTCAAGCAATGCATGTACCCTATCGGTGTTTGAAAAGAGGCAATGTGACCATTGCTTCCTCTCTCTTGGAGACGATCCATGTTGCTTTTGGGAGAACAACTTTACGAACACGCACTTGGGGCCACAAATGAGGCATCCTACCCATAGCTTGCAAGTCTTCTCACACTCCTCTCGAGTCTTTGTCACCAACCAAGTGTGCCCAAATAGTAGCCCCCACATTCTTGAAGGTTGGTACAGGAGAATGTGAAGGAGGGGCAACTAGTCTATCAAGGTCAGAAGATTACCATCAATGACAGCATGATTGAAAATGCTCTAGGAATTTCTAGAGGAAGTTTGTAAGCACACTTTTTCAAGAAGCAGTGGAAGAGAGAGGATATTCTAGACATATACCCAAACGCTCAGATTAGTAAAGATGGTGGAGTCAAGATTTCGAGCTTGCCAACAGACCTCCAAGATGTGTTGAGGAAGACCATTCACTTCATTCCTGATACGAGAGGAACCTGCAAGTTCTGGCAGGTTCAAGCAGCAGTAAGCAGCAGTAGAGCAACTGAAAGGACGTGATGTATCTTTCTCAAGGGCGATCTCCAAGAGCATGGTAACCACCCTGAAGAATTGCATGGATGGCAAATTCCAATTGTCATCTCAGTCCACTGGAGTTGCAATGCACCTGATGGCATCTAACCTCAAACGGATTTATGAGTAATATGATAAGCAGATGTCTCAGAAGGTGACTTTTCTACAAGAGAAAGCCATCGATGTAGCAAAGGCAACACAACTTGAGAAAAGTCTTAGGGAAAGTGTAGAAGTCAAGGTAGACGAGGTACAAGCGAGGGCCTTGCAAGCACAAGAGCAAGCTAAGGCTGCTATAAAATTGGATCGACATGGAAAGGCATAAAAGAGAAGAAGCAGAGAAGCACATAAAGGAGCTACAAGATAGGCTCGAATAAGTGAGAAATGACGGGGATATGGCGGATAAGGAGCTAGAAAAGATGCGAAAGAATCTTGAAGATCAGAGAGCCAAAAAGGAGGTTCTTTACAAACGGCTCTGCAACATGCAAAATGCATTGAACATTGAAAAAGACCAGATGATGGAGGAGCTGAAAAGGGAGAATGCAGAAACTAAAAAGGTGATGCAGGAACTACGAGAGAGCTTCAAGGCCAGGAAGGATGGGGTAGAGAACAGCTGGGGTGGAGAAGACAACGAGACATCTCCCCAAGCTAGGAAGGATGCAGAGAGCAGCCACGGTGGAGCAAGTTCCAGCCACCACGGTGGAGCAAGTTCTAGCCACCACGGTGGAGCAATTTGCGGTAGCCACAGTGAGAGTTGTTTTTTTGAAACATTGTTGGAAGTCCAAAGAGCAAGCTACAAGACCTTGCAAGAAGATCATGATAGATGTTTGCACGAGCTTGCCGTGGCTTTCGACAATTATGAAAAGCAGTCCGTCGTCCTAAGAGATTTCCAAACTAGAGTGGAAGTCTTGGAAACGGCCCATGAAGATGTTTTTCAGCAATTTATGCAGCTTCAATAGATGCTGAGGGATTCAGATGAAGTTGTTGCACAAAGTGAGCAAAAAGTGGAGGAGATGAAGGAGAACATCCGTAGCCTTAGGATGAGGGAGAAAGGAATCAAGAAGCAACTTCACCATGTACAGAGCAAGACTATGGTATAGACGGCCACAATAGTTAAATCGGATGCCTATCCTACTATGCAGCAGGGTCTGAAATGCATGGTCTGCCATACCCCCATTATAGATGACCGCTGTATCCGATGGCCTACCAGCTACCACCCTGTGCACGTTTTTTTCTTTGGAGTGTTTGTGCATACAAAATCTAGCTGTAGAGAATGCCATTTGCCATTGCCCAAGTCATGGACATATCAAATGTGCCTGCCTACTATAGCTATCTACGATGAGAAAGTAGATGATGTAGCTCAATTTGCCATTTGGGCAAAAGATCTTAAAGACAAGGAGCTCAAATCGAAGAAGGCCAAGACCGAGCCTGACTATGAGGAAAAGAAGCCTGAAGGGAGGAACCAGCCCCCTTTAGGAAAGGAGCAAGAAGGGCCAAGCATGCAACCAAGAAGCTCAAATCAAGGAAAGAGGAAGCGACATGAAGGGAGGGGCCGGGCCCTTGTAGGAAGGAACCAATCCCATTTTGAAAAGGAGCAAGGAGGGCCGAGCCTTCAATCAAGGAGCTTAACAAGGAGTCCTTGAGATGTAATCTGAAGTAAGGAGTCTTTGAGATTGTAATATATATAATCTGTGTGTAATCTATTGAATGGTTAATCTTCTCAAGAGTTTACTTGGGCGATGTTATCTCAACTATGTGACTAGATAGTATCCTTTGATTCATGCCAGCGCGGTGATAATAATGAGAAGAAAGATTTCAATTTGACAAGTAATGTGAGATGAAAGATTTCGATTGGATCACTAATGTGAGATTGAAAGATTTCGATTAGTGAACTAATGTGAGATGAAAGATTTCGATTAGACAACTAATGTGAGACGGAAGATTTCAAGTAGACAACTAATATGAGACTAAAGAATGAGAAGGTTGGGCTCAATGAACTCTCTCCCTATTTAAGTGCATGCAGACACAACTAAGAGCCCATTACGAATCTAGCCCGAAAACTCTGTACACCGATCCACCTACTGCGAATCTATGGCATACCCAAAGGACTTTGCAATGCTTTTGTTCTATCTGAAAACGATGTTGGATGGCATCCTCGCAGAGACAGACCCGGAGAAGAAGGAGAAAAAAAGTTGCAAGGAGGACATGCTGTGGTGGTGGGTGTATTACTTGGAGACGGCACATATGGTGATTATTAATTTCCTTGGCTATTGTTTTTCTTGCTCCTTTAAGGTACTTGTCAAGCTCATGATGTAGGTTTTTTTTGGCAGGAAATGATAGAGGCTCGAAGATGTATAGAGTGCAAAGAGTAGGATGAAGAGGACCCCCAGCAAAAGGAGGAGTTACTATGGGCATATAAGTCGACAGAGTCAAGCAAGTAGTGTGTAATATGAGTGTGTGAAGAGGTCTACCATTGTGCAGTAGACTGGCCTCCAGAGCTAGGAGATGCTTGCTATAGAGAGGTTGATAAGATAGTTGGGAGTCTGGAATTTCCTTGAAAAAGCAAAATGTCATCGTGTTTTGAAATAATAAAAATCTTGCAGACATTTCTTGAACTTGTGGATATTCTCATGGTGCTCGTAATACCTGATTTTGTATCGACCTGCTTCCATGTTAGTACTTAAATGTTTTAAGTAGCTTGGTGGTTGAAATCTGACGGTTAACTATAACCAGTCTAAAGGGCACTAGCACTATGCAACAAATTTTAGGATAGCACGGTAGTAGTGTAGGGGTAGCGTAGTAGTAGTATAGGGGTAGCACAGTAGTAGTGTAGGATTCGTGAAGGATAAGTTATCGCCAGCACGATGGTTGGTTGCACTAGGATATGAACAGCCACTAGCACGGTGGTTTGCTTCTATTATTACAAGATGAATGGATTTGTAGGATGTGTGGATTTGTTATGGGAAACCAATGCGGTGGTTGTTGGGATATACAAAACAAGCATGGGTTTTACCGTTTGGGATTTACAAAAATAATTTAATAAAACCAGCACGATGGTTGTTTGGATATACTAAAAAGAAGCATAGTCTCAATACAAATTCCATTTTGTAGGACAAGTGGACATATTGTTTCCCTGTAATGAGACTACATACATTTTCTTAGTACTATCTCAATCATCCTCGTCCACCGCTCCAAGACACCCCAAGATGTGCTCATGTGTGTCTAAATCCAATTTGAAGACACTCCTACCCTTCTTTTGTTGTGGCACGAGTTGCATCTGGAACTTAATAGCTCTTAATAGATGAGAGTACACACATGTTTGTGGACTCTTATGTAGCAATTCGTAATTGCAGCCTCTCTTGGATGTTTTTTTGTACCAAAAAGCTCCAACTACTACATCCCACTTCTCGAAGGTTGTTCCCCAATTATCCTTAAATGTTTCCTCAACCTTGTACTTAGGTTTTGTGCATTGCAACAGAAAGTATGGGTCATCTTCCTCGTTCTCCCTAGAATCTTTGACAACTGCAAAGTTATCCCCCTCTTCTAGACAGTTAGTGAGGTCATCGAAACTCTCCCCAAACTGTGGCGAGTCGTTTGTCTCTCCATTGTTTGTCACTCCATCTAAATGTAGAGGGACAACTTGAACTCGATCCCATGTCATCATAGTTGTGATGTTTTCACAATTGTCATGATTCCCTATGATGCACGCACTACAAAAACAAGAAAGTTTTCTTGTTTTAATCAATTGGTTGTTTGAAAAGCCCCATATGCTGTGCAGACCACGAACTCCTTTAATTTTCTCTTCATCCACTTTCACTTCATGGAACACTCTGCGTACTATAGTATTCTTAAGGCTTTGTTTAATGTATGTTGAATGCGCACCTATGGAGAGGTTGGCTGTAAGACATGTTATAGCATCATGGGCATCATTGAGTTTTTCTTGAGGGCATGCTAGTTGGTGTTTAAACAGAGCTTGCCTAATAACAACACTGCATCCATCATGTTCACCCTTGCCATGGCTAGACCCAAAGAAATTCCACATCATGTCTAAACCGGTCATGGATTTGAACCTTGAGATGAAGTAGAATCCACATGCTGATTTAAATTGAGAGGTAGCACCATCTAACCACACCCAATGTTGTTTTATACTTTTTGCATGGGGATTTTTCTTTTTCAGCCATTCATGATGCAGTAGAAAAGCATGTCTCACAAATAGGGTGTCATGTTCCCTATCATCTGAAATGTAGAAATGGTAAGTGCGTTGCACTAACTTGGACTGTTGTGAGTCAGCAAGAAGATTGGCATCAGGCGTGGAAGAATCAAGCAAATGGCTGTACATGATATGCACAAGAATTGCTATTTGCTTGTTGTACCATGTATCTCATCTTGTTCTTGAAAAGAATAATTTTTTGTAAAATCTATGACAGATACAATAGTGTCACGGGGAAAATTGGCAAGGCACGTCCTGAACTGCTTATCTTGCTAGCTGGCCATGAAATTGTGAGCACATATTTTGGGATGGATTGAACCACGTGACCTACAAGCTCCCTTGGCTGGGTGCTCTTATATGACAATAGCCATCTCTTTTTATCGGATCCTTCAACATTGACATTTTCAAATCTCCTCCATTTTAGAGCAACGTGGTTGTCTTCACTCATTTCATTTGGACAGTTCAGCTTCAAACTGCAATGCTTGCAAGTGCTACGAATGCATTCAATCCTGCCACTCATGGTCTTCTTTTGGACAAACCACTAGCTCCCACAAAGACCCTAGGCTACAAAACTTGCCCTCCCTTGCAACACATGATGAGGATCCAGGTGGCTTATAGACTACGTATTCATTGGGGAGGCATGGGCATCGATCCCCATGGAGCAATGCTCCAACACGACCAAATCTCAAGTCATTCATAGCTTGCTGAGCCAAGTCAAAGTCTATGTGGGTTTTGCACAACAACAAACATTCCTGTCTTTGAGTTTCCTGACGTACCAGGGCTTACAATGCTCAAAGCTCCTCTACCCAATTGAAATGTCCGGATTCTGATCCCCAAACTTGAGATACAACTCCATCTGCTGACCCACATGCGCGAACAACAAAACAATGAGCCCCCTTTTTGCTACTACTAAAAGAATACAAAACACAGTCTAATTATAGTATATAATGAAGCAAGAAAATTTCAACCATTGTGCTAGTTTAAGACAATCACAATTTCAATCACCACGCTAGTTTAGGACACATTTAGGATAGTCACAATTTCAATCACCAGGATGGTTTAGGACAGTGTCATAGTTTCAACCACTGGGATGGTTTAGCCTGACGGTCTCAACATCACATATTAGACAATAACAAGTATATTGCTTTCCATTTCTTTATTTCACCATTAGAAAATAACAATATATTGCTTTTCATTTTTGAATTCCATAACAGTGGTATATGACCCGAATAGTAGGAAATTAAATTTAACAAATTTAAGCACTAAGAAACACAATAATTTCAACCACTGAGCTGGTCAATAACTAATGCTTGTTCAACCACGTTGGTTCACGATATATCAAATAACTAGTAATTGAGCTGAAGCAGCCATGATTGCATGATGTTCCAACCACCGGACTGGTTTAGTAAAATAACAATATATTGTGCGAAATATATTGCTGTTAATTTCTGCTCAACCATGTTATCAAGCTGGACAACAACTAATGTTTCTTCAACCACACTGGTTCAGGACAATCACATAACTGGCAATTGAGCTAAACCAACCTACGGTTGCATGATGTTTCAACCACAAGGCTAGTCTAGGACAATCACATTTAGAAAATAACAATATATTGCTTTTCATTTTTGAATTCCACAATTTAACAATGGTATATGATCCGAAAAGTAGGGAATTGAATTTAACGAATTTAAGTACTAAGAAACACAATAATTTCAACCACCGAGTTGGTCAATAACTAATAACTATTCAACCACGCTGGTTCAGGACATATCACATAACTGGTGATTGAGTTTGAAGCAGCTACCGTTGCATGATGTTCCTACCATCAGGTTGGTTTAGTAAAATAACAATATATTGCAAAATATATTACTGTTAATTTCTTCTCAACCATGCCACCGGGCTGGTTTAGGACAATCACATTTAGTCCAAGCCTAGTTTAAGCAATGAAACAAGTAAACTATCCCAAAGCTCAATCACACCATGGGCCTGGTTTAGGCACCACTGACCTGCGTTGTATCTAGCATGTGTATGATGTTCTTCTCAAACACCTTGCGTCCCATCCGCTTCTTATAGATGTCCTTTCTATTTGGAGAAACTGTCGTATTTTTGTGCCAAAATGTCATCATTGTAGCAATGACTTCCACACTTAGGTTGTCTCTCCTTTTCTTGCATTCTATTAAATCCCTCAGACTTGTCGGATCAGGATGATTGCGCATTGCTTTCGGTCTACGTTTAACCCTGCTGGAGCCATGTTGGTCCTTCTGATTGACAACATCTTCAACATTGTGCGCCCAAGCCATTTCTTCTTTGTTTTAGGGGACACCAACATAGCTAACGTCGCCCTCTTTGTAGTTAGTTGATCTAAGCTATGCACCCCTTTCACTTTCTGTAGGCCATTTCTCAGGTTAGAGAGCATCGTTTCTTGGGTGTGCATCTCTCGAGGTGTTGGTACGGTTGTTACTCTACAAACTTTAGGGTGGAGGCTAAAGCTTGTGAAGACTCGAGATTGATAATCACCTGAATGGCCTGATGTTGCTGCCTTGAATGCTCCCACCAATCGTGACACTACAGCTCGTGTTCTTCGCTCTGATGGCAATGATCGAATGCGTGCATCTGCACTCGCTTCTTACTGCTACTTTGCAAGGAGTCTTCTTTCTTCTCGTTATTTCTCCCTTCGCAAATGTTGCAAAAGTGTCTTCCGTTGCTTATTCAATACCGTGCCAGTGCTTTCCTCCTCCCGCACTCTGTTCCTTGTGCCTTGACTTGGCTTTTCGGCATTCCTGTCTCGCAGCCTCTGTCTGCTTCTCTTGCAAGCCATGGCAAGTTGCATGTTGCCATTGACGCCATGGCCACAATCAGTCCAGAATAGACCTGGAGAAGCTAGCTGGTGAGGTAAGCAAAGAATAGAAGACAACTTACCTGAAAGAAGACAATGGCAAATCAAAGTCTACGCAAGGTCACGTCAAGGTGTGTGCAAGTTGTAGGGCATTTGCAGGGTAGGGGCAGGTTGCAGGTACTTAATCTTCCAAGATTTGATGGGTGGGAGGTGTGAAAATTCAAAATTCATGGGAGTAGCAAAATTTCAGCCGTTGGTTCCCCCCCCCCCTCTGGTGATACACATCAACAGACTTGGATATCCCAAACAAGTGCAATGTGGCCTAAAATGCTTCAAAACACAAATAGGCCAAAGGGCATGCTATTGGGTTTAATGTTGTGTATTATTAAATGCAATGACCTTTGGCATGCTTATGAGCCATATAGCAAGCAAGTGCATGGAAAAAGAAACAATTCAAAATTATAAATAGTGTTGGATTTATTAAAATATCTTTGTACATGCACAAATTGCACTTTTCCAACTTCTCCCATTTTAGGGTGAATCTAGATACCAACACCAGCAACTATCAATGTTTTAAGACCACCATGCACTAGTCCCAATAGTTTGGATTCCAAATTTTCAATCCGTTTTGGTTTTAAACAGATAAAAAAAAAGTAATGGAGCATGCTCTCAAATGGGTATGCATCACTTTAGCACAACATTGGAGGCCCATTAACCCATGCATAATGATCTCATTTAAGTGTGTCCTTGGGTTGAGGAGAAGCTCATGTAGTGTTGGCCGTGTGTATGTATAGAACAAAATTTTGATGTTTTTGAATAAATTGCTATATCCTATAATCTTCAGGATGCATGCCTCACATGCAACATAGCACTTGTAATGCTCTAATGGTCTTGTTCCAAATACTTATTCCATAATTTTTTTCTCTCATGTGGAATGTGTACTGCAACTTGAAGACAAAGTTTGCCGAATTCCATTGAGCGCATAAGTTATTGGTCATGTAAGATACCTATATATAGAAAAGTCCCTGAACCTCACCAAAAATGGCTACACCCAAGCAAACAATGAGTCGGGCATCAACTCTCCCCTCCACAGTTTTGTCTAGGTTCATGACCACGTAGGCATCGCATGCATATTCTTCTGATCATTGACAGAGGTGTTCCAACAAGAAGGGTGGCGGGGGATCATGTTTGGGATTGGGTGTAGCAGTAGATGTGGTTGAGTCCACCCACTTTGATCCCGACCCTTCACATAGGGAATGACGACAGCGTCCTAAGAAGAGCACGAAAGGCTCTAGCTCCTGTTGTGGTCTGGGTCAACGTACAAGAGATGCACATGAGACCATGGAGGTCATTCATGACCTTCCTTGCTACGATGAGATACCGATCACCACCAATGGTCCCAGATGACTCCCATCACTCCACACACCACCAGCACTGCCGCTAATACCACCCCATCTGCTACTCCATGCCTAGCCTTAGGGAAGGACCAAATCATCCCCTGCTTGAGGACATTTACTATGAGGTCACTATGGGTCGAGAGATTGTAGAAAATAAAAAGGAGATGCAAGTGATTACCGCCATGTCAGTTGATGAGCCACCATTTCAAGAAGGGCATACTCCTTGACTGGTGGCACTAGAATAACAACAAGAAGGAGGCAGTCTTGTAGGAATTGAAAAGTAAATGCCCTAACCCCCCCGAGTACGAGTTCGATGAGCACTACATGCTCTCGCGCATGTGTGGTGTTTTGAAGCATCACAAGTCGGAGCTGCGAGTTCCATTGCGGCGAGGAACCTAAACCTAGATGGGCGGATAAAGGTGACTGGAAGCAGACAAAGAAGGAGATGAAAAACATGCCCACAAAGTTGGATAATCAAAAGAAGGCTGCGAGGAGATGGCTGGACATCGTAGGTAAACCGCACCTCGGCAATGGTAGCAGACGGATCGGGCTCGAGGCATGGGTGGTAAGTCTACTTCTCATTTAAATTATTGTTCTATTTGTTGTATTACATATTACATGCACTTTTTTGAACTCTCATAATTTGGTCACCTTCAGACGAAGAGCACAAACGTGCATTCCACATAGGGGTGAGGGCGTGGTTCTCTAAGATGGAGGCACATGGAGTGGTAGTCGATTGGGCTACGGTGGCTGCTCGTGGGGTATAAGTTTACTCCGACACGACCAGCCATGCATGGTTTATTGACCAAATAAACGAGAGCTTGGTGATCCACGAAGAAGATAAACTTGTTTACCAACAAGTAATGCCTAAACTTCTTAACTACATTCACCATGGCAAGTCTTTCACGTTCGGTGCAAATGATACCTTATTGTAAGGGTTTTCAATCTTTATTTATAGAAAGGGCATGCCTTTAACACGTAAGGTGTCCTTTATTAGCGACAAGCATATGAGCTCTCATTTCTTTTATACTAAAAGCTTATATGTGGCAATCATTACTAGACCATCACAAGTCACATGTTGAGGATAAAGAGAAGCAAAGAACTCAAGGTATTTACATGAATAGGTAGTTTTATTCAAAATGCCATTTTATAAAAAACCTTAGTGAGTTGAAGGAAAGAAAGATGTAGATCTAAGTCAAATTTTGCTAGAGTAAGGCATGCAAATGTTACAATATATATTTGAGTATATAAGTTAGAAAAAACTGAAGCTTGAATGTTTGGCAATATGTCTCATATGTCCAAGCACTTCTAAAGAAAATTATTAATGTGGTTACATAGTTTGTAAAGTAACTATAACTCATATCGAAAACTTTGAAATAAGAGCATCCCTTATGAAATGACAATCTCATAGTTTAAGTATGCATTGGAATGGCACTAAAGTTTCTAAAATCAATTTGATTGGCAATGTTGCATTAGGCACTGCTTGATTAGAAAATATTTGATAGTAAGGCATGTCATTTTAATTGGATTGCCACTTAGTGAGGCCCCAGCCCAAATAAACACCTTTAATTGACTCTTCACATGATTAGCACGACTCCATCCGAAGGAATAACTTTAAATTCCTCGTTCGGACTTGACTGTCATGAAGTGAATGCTACTTAGACAATTACACTTTTGGTAAGAACACTTCCGGACGTTCTCATGCCGACACTGGAACAGGAATGGGGGGCTACAAATATGCAGCTTGCTTGTAAATATAGAGGAAAGGTACAGATTCCCTAGAAGTAGACAAATACAAAAAGTATGAGCTGCTTGAGCTGCTGAATGACCATCAACTTGGAGACGGAGCACCACACATTTTATTGCATGAAATCTTAACACAGTTTCACAAATTCATTGGAAGTCAATCTTAGGGAGAGCAGATTCAACGTACGTTACAATTGACTAGAACGCCATCATGCAACGTACCAATGGTGGGGATCCAATCAATAAACGAATGTCTTGGTATACAGACTTATAATTCAAAAGGCTTCAATGGTTCAAAACGGCATGTAAAGAGAATAAAACTACACTTTCTTATTGCATGTGCGAAATCTTGACAACACTGTTTCCCTAACTCATTCGAAGACAAGCATTACTGCTAAAGAACCACAACCCACAGCGTTTCAAAGGAATTCATTAATGATGCTCCAGACCACAACCTACAGCCTTAAATCAGATTATGGCCCATGGTAATTGACAACAAAACCGACATGCGTTACATGAATCAGTTAATTAGGGTTCCAAAACCGACAGGATAAAGAACACCGAATGTGTTACAATCAAGTTAAGTTTCAAAAAGCGACAGTGGTTCGAAGGAAATAATGAAGAAAACCAAAATGGTTCGAAGAAACAAGGAGGGGGGGGGGGGGGGGGGGGGGCAGAAGCGGCGCCTTTTGCCGCTGAGGAGAACGAGAGTGGGCGATATGTACATGTTTCAGGAGATGGGCAAGCTGGGGCAGTCACGTTGGAGGTGGCCAATGCCGCCACAATTGTAGCAAGAGCGGGGGTCAGCGAGGGCGGAGGAGCGGCCACGGCCACGGCCACGAAGAGGGCGGGGGCGACCACGGGAGGGAGGAGGAGGGGGAGGAGGAGGCTGGTAGGGAGGGGAGGGGCAGTCACGGGACATATGGCCGAAGAGGCCACAGTTATAGCAAGAACCACCAAAAGAAGGAGGAGCTCCACCTCTGAGGGGAGGAGGAGCTCCTCCTCGAGAATTGAAGCGGGGAGCTCCTTGCACAAACGAGCCGTCTGGGCCTGTTACCTCCAACGCCCTCATCCTCCCGTCCTCTCCCACCTCCACCACGAACTCCACTGACTCTCCCTGCTGTAATGACCTGAATCCTTGCGCATGTATCGACGTCTGATGCACAAACAAATCCTGATCCCCCTCCTCTGATGTTATGAACCCGAACCCCTTCGAACTGTTGAACCACTTCACCGTCCCTGTCTGCTTCTTCTCCCCCGACGTTGCTGCTGCTGCCGCTTCACCCCCCGCTCCGGCCATCCGCCCTCCTCCACCCGTCTCCCTTCCCCTGCAAACGCTCCTCCAACTCAACCCGTGCTTGGGGTCGCCTCCTCCCAATAAACTTCCCCAGCAGCGCGAATAGCAGCCGGCTGCGGCGAGAGATTAAGCACGCAACTTTCGCAGCGCCGCGGCTATATAGTTCAGCTCTGACCTTTGCTATTCACAAGCTCGACAGCGGCATCCAGCTGAGGAGTTCGATCGTCGTTCAATCCTTAATGCCGTTCTACAGTACTCTTCTGAGATAACCACTCTTCGGAGATAACCAAGCGATGAAACGAGGCACGCAAAGAAAAGCTAGCTAGGCAAACCCTTGTAGGATAAGGGAAGGGAAGGCCACAGGACAGAGAAAAGGAGAACGCAAGGGCAGTTTGGAGACTTCTATTGCAGTTGCAGAAAAAGAGAGCTATCTCTGGCCTCAATTCTGAGTCGCCTCACACTTAGCAAAACCGCACGCATGCACACGAGGCCTCGCAAGCGCAAAATCTATCATCCAAGCACTGGATGCGCATACAGCCTCCCGTTTTCGATCTGCATGTCTACTCACCGCAACCTGCTCTCTATCATCCGCGACCTTCAACCACGGGATGATCCAACTTCTCAGATCCTTACCGTCCACTCTTTATCTACCCAAACGAGCGCAACTCACGGTCGTCGAAGCTGAACCTGATAGCTCTATCTATCCGCTGGGAAAAGGGACAAAGAAGAAGGCACTGTGCTGCTGAGTTGGGTTGGATTGGCATTGATTGCAAACATCCAGAAGACGATAGTGGCCAAGAAGAACATAGTCTCAACGTTATCCGACAATGGACGCCTCAGATCTTCCCATCTCGTCATCGTGCGGTGCTAATCAAGCCTATGCATGGATCAAGTTGTAGCCCCCCCGTCCCTTTGTCCAACTATGGTGGAGTCCCTTTGTCCAACTATGGTGGAGTTTAGGGCCTGTTCCCATAGACGCATGTGTGGTTGAGGTGTGAGCACCTCTCCCGGTTCACACGACGGGTGCGAGTTTGGGATCCCATGGGAAAACCAATCCCCTGGAGACATCTAGGAATCCGTTTGAACAGCTGGGTGCCCAAACTGCCACCGCAACTAGCCATGCGGGAAAGCGCCTTGGAATTCACTCTAAGTACCGTCCAACTCAAATGTGTGGAAGAATTGCATGTGCTTCACTTTAACTATGGTCTATTTTGCTCAACTTTATAAAAGGAAATAAAGAGCTAGTTCCAATTATCCTCTCTCACAAGGAGGGCAAAAGGGACTATGGTCCAACTAAAAAGTGTGAAAGAATAGAATCACTCTAACTATGGTCTAGAGTCAAATGTTTTGCTAAGCTCCACAAAGAAAATTCCGAACCTAAAGATCTAGTTCCAATTGTCCACTCTTTTTTCCTTTCATACCCATTAGAATTGCCTTCTCTCAAAAGTCCCTTGTCAAATCATCCAATGTAATGTGGAGCACCGACCCATCCAATGTGCATGCCTATAAAATAATTTCCTTCAAGTTTTTCTAATGTAACCCTTACAACCTGGTCATCTCTTCACTATGTTGTCTAGGGAATGCATGTAAATGTAACCTTTGCTTAAGATTCTTGCAAGTGCACCAAAAAATATCCAACCTTTAGAAGTGGCCTTGAAACAAAATTCCATAATATACACAAGCAGTTTTTAATTCACTCGTTCAAACAATTAGAGTTTAAATACGAGGAAAGAAACTTTGAGCATTGTGTAACTAAAGGTTTTATTATTACCTCTTGAAGACCAGTCCTTAGATTGTATAGTCATTGTAGTGAACCTTTTGGAAATTTCCCATGTATTTAATCACAAGGTCATGTTGAGAGTTTTAATCTAAATCAAGTGAGCACACTAGAAGTATACTGGCATTTTAGTTAAACTTTTTGGCATTTCCCATGTATTTAATCACAAGGTCATGTTTAGAGTTTTAATTTAAATAAGGTTTCACACTAGAAGTTCATTTTTAGTGTTACACACTTCCTCTCAATAACTTGGATTTTAATATATGCTATGATAGGCAACTATATCACCTTTTTAATTCATCCTTATACAGTCCAAAACAATGTACTAAGGGCCCCACAAATATAGTGGACTCCTTTCACCACTTGCGATTTCATGTGGCATTATTGAGTGCAAAAGCTTGACATACTCTACATAGTAGCTTCAATTATTACACCCCACAAAGTAGAGATAACAATCGGACCCACATTACTATGTACAATTAGATTACTTTTTTACATCTTCTTATGTCTATAAAATGCACGAGTCCATATTCTAAAGTTGTATAGCACAATCACACATAAGCATGCCAAACAAAATGCATGCATGTACACACATATGCACATGCATGCCTCTGCACAAATGTATGCATAAAAACACATGCACATGCATGCAAACATTTGTGTGCCATAGATATACGTACATGCACACGTGTCTGTGCATATACACATACACATGCACACACATGTGTGCATGCACATTCATATGTATTCATGCACATGCATGCACATAGGCACATAGACAGGTCTACATGTGCACACATGTGCATGCACAAACATGTGTGCGCATGCAAGCACACACATACACATGCACACTATTAGGATAAAAAACAATGAATTATGCTAACAAGCATAAAATAAAAGTGGGCTTTACAATAGGGATGATGTTTTAGAGCTATTGTTATTGTGTTTTCTAAAGTATGTAACATAGTGCAAATGTAGGATAACAAGGGTAATACCTACACCATCTAATTTAATGAAAAGTTTACAAGATACTTTTTAGGTTAAGTACAATACTTCAAATGATAGTTCAATGCATTGAATTTCTTAAATTCATTAGTTGAGATATGGGTTGACTGAGATGCCTATCTCTCTAACAATGAATATTATTGGGTGAGAGCATTTTATCACTCTTCTTTTTATATCTCTAAGCGTGAATATCCAAGTCCATGGCACTTACTACTTGATGAATTTAATTACCCTTAATCTTATGAAAGTTTGCATGAGTTAAGGGAGTGAGGAAATAGGTAGTGAAGAATAAAGTAAGAGCAAGTGCATGGCATTTTTAAAGTAGTATCATATGTGATCATTTAAATGTAATTGAAGGGATAATTGCACTACAATTACTAGCAATTATCTAAACATGATAAATGAAATTCTAATGCGTGATTGCCATGAAATTGCCATTAAGCACCACTAATGATAGATGGGGTGACAATTGTTTTATAATGATAGACCCCCAATAGGCCTATGATATACCCTGCATATATGGAAGTGCAACATTTCATACCATCAAACCACTTATGGAAAATGTGCAAGCCCACTAGTATTCTCCATAAGTGGAGGACATAGATGAGATATGATAATGAGTTCCACCTTTTATGTAAGGGGTTAGGGGGAGGACTTGGGACTCACCTCAATTTGTTTATGCTCATTTATATGCTATTTATTATTTGTGGATGTTTTGACATCAAAATGTATATGTTGACCATTTTACAAGGCAACTATTGACAGGACTACAATTTTGGTTCCTTGCATTTTCCATGATTATTGTTTAGAAACTAAAAATATGCAAAAAAACAAAGAGGAAAAGTCATTTGGATATTTGGAACGAGTTTTATACAATGGTTGGAAATTACTTTAAATGCACTATTAAACAATTTTGGACGTTCTCACATTGCTGATATTTTTCTAGAATAGTCACCTAATGGCCTAGCAAAGTCTAAATTTGAGTAAATTTGCATAGGTCACCTCCACAGATAGTGTGTGTTTGATAGTGAAAATATTGTGTCGAGCTTTTAATCATACATTAAATAAATGAGTTTATTGATTTATGAATGTAAAGATGGCACCATTTTCTTAGATAATAAAATGAACTAAGTGAAAAATATGAGGGTTTTTAGGGTTCAAAGTTTTAGAGAAGTTTACAATATTGATGGGGGATGAGATGGGATATAGCCAACATAACACTCAACACAAATCATATAGTAAATTATAAAAACAACACAATATTTCATCATTACAACTCATATATATATGCATTTAATGCCATTCAAGAACATTCCCTCCCTATGTCACGGCAAGGTTTTGGTCGATTTTTGACACTAATATCGGCTGCAGAGAATTATACTCTTTTTTTGTGTGATCACAAGCATTGGTAAATCGTCAGTGTAAGCATTGGTAAATGTGCACCGGTATTAGTGTCTATATATACTGACATTGGTAAGCATGGTTATATATCGACACTAGTAAAGCATCGATGTATACTGACACAATATAGAAGCTAAATTCTTTATTCGTGGGACAGAATAGGGCTTGTTTCAGCCCCATTCAGCCCCACTGTTATATGTGTTTATTAGAAGGTAAGAGTTGCAACATGCCATCTGAGGTAGGAATGTGCAAAATTGCCTAAAACTCTCAAATCATCATGTTATTTTACAAAATTTCCCTTTCGAAGAGGGTAGTACAAAATTTGAAGATGAGATGTAAAATGGCAAAATTGCTGAAGGTATGCTAAATCCAAAATTGCAAAACTACTACTAATCCTCCCTCGAACTATTGGACTCATCCCCGCCTCTGCCTGATCCCTCATCCTCTCTATCTCCGCCTAATCCCTTGCCCTCCTCTCTCTCCCCCACGTCTCCACCTGCAAGTCCCTCTTGCTCTATGTTGCCTAGGGTTTCCACATGCTCACCCTGAGAATGAAACAATGTTAAAAACGAGATTACAGCTTAATTGCAATTCAATGGTTCGATCAAACATGCTTGAGAACAACGATGATTGGAGTAGACTTACATGCTAATTGGCCACTACAACCCAATTGATCTTGTACCTTTGATGCTCCAACTCTTGGAAAAATGGCCTCACCCCTACTCTCCATGTGTACCTGTACTCCGTGTCTGTAGGAGAAAAGTGAATCATAGATTCTTGTGGACCCAACTTAAGAGAGATAGATGAAGTATCATATATGGGTAATTAGATAAATAGAACAATAAATTATAAGAGAAATAGACTTACCACTCCCGAGGTGCGCAATACCTTACAGTGTTAAGCAGTTTGCCACCACCCTCCTTCGATTCTCAAACTTGTTTGGTGTTTTTCTGAGCTCTTTCTTGGCAAGCTTCCAATCTACTTTGTATTCCCACAAAGGCCTACTCTGTCCAACCTTCAGCCTATCTCTTATCTCTAACCTACAATGTCGGAGTTCGAAGCCCATGTAAGATTTCATGTAATCATCATTAAAATTGTATCCTCACGGGTTTGGACATTTCTCCTTGAGTGCCGCTATCAAAGCATCCTTTGTTGCATTATTCTAATTGTGCCAGCCTACAAACATACCCTTGGGAAAATATAAGGTCATTAGGCGCCTCATATGAGCGATGGCCTTTTTACCCTTCTTATCCTCAAGAATCTCTTCCATCTAATTGAAAGTGTCTAAAAGGCCATTGAGGTTGATATGCTTTGGTATCCATGGGATGTGTGAGTTGAGAGTGGCAGTGGAGCCTGTGGTGGTGGATCGACCTAGTATGGAGCGAGCACGGAAGGAGGCAAGGGTGGTGGAGTGAGAAGAAGTAGGGCTAGTACCAAGCTATGACTCATCATGGTGGGGGAGGTGGGAGTCTGCTACAGACCCATCTACATCTACACTCCCACCACAACAAGAGCCCCTCCTAGTCTTGCTAGGGTGAGTGGTGTAGCTAGGGGTGGTGGAGTGAGGGGTGGTGGATGGAGGGGTGCAAAGAGGGCTGGTGGCAAGGTGTACCGTCTCATCCACATCTGCAGGCTGCAACTCCACCCCAACAACTACCCTTCTTACTCTTCCTAAAGATAGGACACTGGCCCCCATGCGATAATGCCTGACTAAATATGACAAGCGATGCACAATGTTGATGTTGCAACACTAGGGAGACCCAATGTGCTATGACATGAGGTCATATGGGACTGGCTAAGATGCTGGTATCTCTCTTGGTTGGCTAGGCTCAACTGCACTATGAAGTCCTCGGGACTCATGAGGCCATGTCCTCCCCTAGAATAGTGGGACTCCTCTGAAATGGAAGATGTGCGCTATGAATCCGTACTGAATTAAAAAAATACAAATCCAAACAAAAAAAGAAAGTTGAATAAATAAAACTCAAAAATGTAAAAAGGCTAATTAATGTGAAAAAAAGAAGAGAGGAAGGGAGACAAGAGGGGAGATGAGAAAAGAGGAGAGGAGAAGAGAGAGAGAGAGAGAGAGAGAGAGAGAGAGAGAGAGAGAATGCGAAAATGCAGAAAAGAATGGGGAAAAATGCAAAAATACAAAAATGCAAAAAAGAATATGGAAATGCGAAAAGAGTGTGGAAATGTTAAAGCCTGCGAAAATGTAGAAAAGAATATGGAAATGCAAAAAACAATGCAAAAATGCGAAAAGAATGTGAAAATACGGGAAAGAGAGTGAAAATGCAAAAAGAATGTGGATTTATGGAAAACAATGCAAAAATGCAAAAAGAGTACAAAAATGCAGGGAAGAGTATAGAAATGCGGAAAGAATGCGAAAATAAAAAAAAGGGAAAGAATGCAGAGAAAAGAGTGCGGAAATGCGGAAAAGAATGTGAAAATGCGAAAAGAAAGTAGAATTATAGAAAAGAGTGCAGAAAGAAGAGAACTAGAAGAAAGAGAAGAGAGAAAAAGAGAGGAAATGAGGGAAAAGAGAAAGAGAGAAAAGAGAGGAAAAGAGAGGAAGAGAGTAGAACACCAAGTCATAAAAAACGACAACAAAATCATGCAAACGACAAGTCAACTCCATTTTTGGGAAAAAGCTCAAAAAATGTGCATTTTGTCAAAATTAGAGGAACGAGCTTCATGTCAAACATTTTAAAAAACTAGTACTTTTATGAAAAAGAATGCATAAAATATTACTTACATTTTACTCCAGAACCCAAAAATGTCTAGTATTATCAATTGAAAAAAGTGTTCACTTCTTTAATTTAAAAAACATGACAAATTACAAAGAAGAATAAACTCCTTCATTCAACTAAGAGAGTTATTAGAGCCTTTGCTTTAAAATACCAATGGTTTTTCGTGCAAGTGCCCATATATTTTAAACTCAAATCCATATACAAGGATTTCTACATCCTATAAATCAAGCATGTCCAAACATCGATGAATTCCATCTTTTTTTCTTTTATCGCGTTGTTTAAGCACCTCTAGATGATATGTTCCCTAAAGTCCATTGGTTGAAAGATTTTTTTATGAATTGACTTCCACATAAGTAACCACATTGCCCTCATAGATAAGTACACATTTCTAGAATACTTGTTGTGCATAGCATGCTATCCACAAATTGATAATTCGTAAAATACAATTTGGTGAAACACTTTTAGTGCATTGTCTAACAAAACAACTTTTCTTTTTTATACATAATTGATCAAATGGTTTAATTTTAATATATTTTGACATTAAGATGGGTAGGTATATATGGAGTCCATGACCATAGAAGAGGTTTATTCAAAGCAAGCATGTCTCTAGATTTAAATAGAAGCCCAATGGCTCAAATAATCAAATTGTAAACGGTCTTGATTAGTACAACTTATCATGTACTGTGTTTTGGACTATTGGTTCGATTGAGAGCTCTAGCCTTTGTAAAAATATAGCTTTTAGTTTAAAAAGGCTAGATTGGAAGCATGAGTATGCTAGCAATTGTCTTTTTGAAAAAATCATGAAGTTTTGGATTTTGGAATCCACTATGTTGACAAGCATGAACATAATGATTTTTTGTTTGAAAAAAAGAAAAATTTTGTTAATAGAATAAAATTTTCATATGAAAAAAGATGAATTTCTATTTATGAATGAACAAATATCATTCCAAAAATTTCGTCACATAAAACTTTCATCGACGGAAAATTTTCATTGGCAATTTTTTTTTTCCTCAACAAAAATTTCAATCCGTCATCGACGGATTTTTTTCCTGTTGATGAATTTTGGGATTCCAGAATCCCAAATTTCATTAATGGAAAAGAAATTTCATCGGTGGATTTTTTTTTCCTGTTAATGAAATTTGGGATTCCAAAATTCATCCAACGGGAAAAAATCCGTCGATGGAAATTTTTTGTCGATAAAAGTTTTACTTGATGAAGTGTTTTTCCTTCTACTAGAATGACATTTTCATTCATTCATGTTAGAAATTTTCATTTTTTTGGATGAAAATTTTGTTTCATTGATGGAAATTTTTATCCGTTCAACTTTATCACAACAAAGTGGATTCCAGAATCTAGATTTATGTCATTTTTACAAAGACAACTATTTTCATCTTCATGATCCATATTTAGATCTAAATAAAGTAAACCACTAAATTGTATTACTCACAATCGTCTAAAATTTGATCGTTCAGATATTTGATTTTCATTCTACATTGATCAAAATATTTTCTTTCAACAAGCCTCTTCTTCATCTATGGACGACATATACCTACTTATCTTAACACCACATATATTCTCTAATTCAATGATAAGGATGAACTTCAATGATTGGGATGAAGTTTTCGCAAAAGAAAAAACACATTTTTGTAATTCTAAGTAAATAACGTATTATACTTTACGTAGACATGCATGAATTATTAGTAGTTTCAAAGAATATTAGATTGTATCATTAATCTTGTTTTTTTCAATTTGTCATTTGATGTGAAAAGTAGAAACTTTTTCACCTTTCAATTAGCAATATGTACATTTTTCAAAAGAAGTTTGAAACTATGCTTATTTTGTAAAAGTTATGAAAATAGTTCTCATTAATGTCTCCAAAAGATTGTAAAATTGATCAATATTTAAGACTATTGAAAAATCATAATAGCGTGTTGCAAACGACAACTCATGACTCGTTGTTGTAGGAGAAAGAGAGAAAAAGAGAGGAAGAGAGAAAGAGGAAGAGAGGAAGATCGAGAGAGAAAGAGAGAAAGAGGAAAGAGAGGAAGAGAGAAAAGAGAGGAAAAGAGAGGAAGAGGAAGAGGAAAGAGAGGAAGAGAGAAAAGAGACAAGAGGAAGAGAGAAAAGAGAAAAGAGGAAGAGGAAGAGCATAGGAGAAAGAGATGACGAGAGAGGAAGAGAGAGGAAGAGTAGAAGAAAGAGAGAAAGAGAGAAGAGAGAGGCAGAGAAGAAAGAGAGGAAAAGAGAGAAAGAGATGGAAAGAAGAGAACTAGAAGAAAGAAGAGAGGAAAAGAGAGAAAGAGGAAGAGGAAAAGAGAGGAAATGAAAAAGAGAGAAAAGAGAGGAAAAATGAGGAAAAGAGTGGAAGAGCGAGAGGAAGAGTGAGAGATAAAGAGAGGAAGAGAGAAAAGAGAGAAAGAGAAAGAAAGGAAAAGGGAGAAAGAGGAAGAGAGAAAAGAGAAAAGAGAAGAACAGCATAGGAGAAAGAGAGGAAGAGAGAGGAAGAGAATAGGAGAAAGAGAGAAAGAGATGGAAAGAAGAGAACTAGAACAAAGAAGAAGAGAGGAAAAGAGAAAGAGAGGAAGAGGAAAGAGACAAATAGAGAAAGAGAAAAAAGGGAAAGAGAGGAAAAGAGAGGAAATAGAGAAGAACAGAGGAAAAGAGAGAAAAGAGAGAGAGGGAAAAGGGAGGAAAAGAGTAGGAGAAAGAGAGGAAAAGTCAGGAAGAGAGAAAGAGACAAAGAGGAAGAGAGAAAAGAGAGGAAGAGCGAGAGAAACAGAGAAAGAGAGGAAGAGAGAGGAAAAGAGTGGAAGAGTGAAAGAAGAGATATAGAAAGAGAGGAAAAGAGAGACAGAGGAAGAGAGAAAAGAAAAAAGACAAGAAGAGCATACGAGAAAGAGAAGAAGAGAGAGGAAAAGAGTAGGAGAAAGAGAGGAAGATAGAGGACGAGAAGAAGAGAGGAAAAGAGAGAAAGAGACGAAAAGAAGAGAGCTAGAAGAAAGAAGGAGAGAGAGAGAGAGAGAGAGAGAGAGAGAGAGAGAGAGAGAGAGAGAGAGAGAGGAAAAGATAGGAAAAGAGAGAAAAGAGAAAGAGCAAAGAGAGGAAAAGAGAAAGAGCAAAGAGAGGAAAAGATAGGAAGAGCAAGAGAAAAAAAGAGGAAGAGCGAGAGGAGCGAGAGAAAGAAAGAAAGAGAGGGATGGAGAGTGAAGGGAGATAAGGGTCCTATGCCCATCACATTTGCTAGCACTTAAGGCTCTACCAAATGGTCATTTCAACATAAAAATAAAATAAAAAGAGAGGAAAGTAGAAGTTCCATACTTGGAGCTGAAGAATAAAAGACGACCTCATAGCAAAAGAGAGGTTTTGACTAGCTTCCCTACAAAACAAAGCAAATACCTCTTTTTTTTAAATAAACTAGTGGGTGAAGCAAAAATTGGTAGTAAAAAAGAGAGGGAATGGAGCAAAATTGCAAGGGAAAGCCCTACTATAAGCAAGCAACTAGATCCAAAAAGAAAAGCAAACAACCAAAACAAGAGGTATGGTTTTTTACTACATTTTGCTATTCCTTATGGTTTTTCTTAGAGGAAAAAGAAAGGGAAACTAGAGGGAAAGTAGGGAATAACTTGAGGGAAAGTAGAGGAAAACATTGCAAAAGAATAACTTAGAAAGCTGGAAATAGAAGAATCAAAAGTTACTAATGAAGGCAAGAGAAACACATACTTTGAAAGAAAGGGAGCAAGAGGTTTGGTGCAAGACCTAGAGTTGGTGAGGGCCATTTGTGGAGAGGATGCAGATTTGGGAGATGGGGAGGAAGATTTGTTCATAGGGATGCAAAATAAAGTCAAATGGAGGGCAAAATGGGTGGAACTAGCGCAATAGAGTGTGAGGCATCATGGGAGAGAAAAGCACAATCGATTTTAGCTATTTTAGTGAGGCAACCGTCGGTATATACCGACGGTTATAAAAGCACTATGTTGGTATATATTGACACTTATCCGTTGGCATATACCAACATAAATAGGGTTTGGCATCGATATATATACTGTGACAAATAGGGGTTTTGGCAACATACTGATGAAATAGGGTATGAAGTCAGTATATATTGGCAAAACCGGATAGTTTCCTAAGATTTATGGATGCTTCGGTGATTTTTGAATTTTTGGGATCTTGACTTGGTTTTGTGTTATGGTTTTGGAGGTGTTCAAATGGCAAGGGTGAGTGAAAACACTTCAGATGATGGGCCAAGGTCCGGCAGCACAAAGTGGCTTAAGGAGAGGCTACCTTGTCCTTGCACATGGAAGCGAGAAGTTTAACATCAGCACCAAACTATCATACACCATGTGCAAGCATATGGGGAGTCACCAAAAGTACTGCTGGTTGTTGGGGGCATTAATGGATCATCAGTAAGTCAATGATATTTGAGTTCATGATCAATTTTGCATATGCATTGCACATACTGACCTTGTATTTACACAAAACCATTATAAATGATGAGGAGGGCAATGAGGGAGAATGTGCACCTACATGCTTGGAGCTTGAGGATAGTCTCCATAGTGTGCCAGATGATGATGAGGGTATGGTGGACATGATGGATTCTATTTTTAGAGGCACAACATTGCTTGTGTAGGTGATGTCAAAGTTTGAGACTGTGGTACAAGAGTTGCAATCAACACTCTTGTATGATGGTGATTGAATGTCAAAACTACGGGCTTGCCTCTCAATCTTAAATTTGCAAGCAAAGTATGGTTGGTCAGGCACAAGTGTGTGGGCCTAATGAGGTTAGCACATAATTTATATCAATTGATGCTTGGATCTTCATTGTTTTAACAGTTACTAGTATCTTGTTCTTAAAGTTTCTTGCATATGTTAATTGCAATAGGTTGCTCTAGAAGATGTTTCCTTCTATCCCAAATACCATGCTCGCATCAAGAGACAAAGCAAAAAAGACGTTGTCAATGGTTGGGATGGATTATGACACTATCCACGCTTATCCTATTGATTGTATTCTCTTTCTTCCATGGGCATGGAGATTTGGTTCATTGTTCAGAGTGTGGGACACATTGTTATAGGACTTGAAGGGTGAGTAAAGGTCTTGACACACTTTCTTGTCATTGCCAGAATACAATACATGTTTAGATGCAAGTCCATAGCAAAGTTGATGACATGGCATGCTACACATCGGTCCACTAATGACACTCTGAAGATTCCTCTAGATTGTGCTACTTGGAAGCACATAGGCAACATATGGTCGGACTTTGCAAGGGAGCCACACAACTTACATCTTGGGCTCACAATGGATGGAGTAAACCCTTCTTGGGTTACACTCGACATCGTGGTCAACGTGGCTTGTAGTCTTGGTGAATTACAATATCCTACCAAGAAGAAGGTACACCTCATGCTTGCCCTACTTGTGCCAGGGAAGTACAAGGCTAATAATATGGATGTGTACATGGCACCTTTGATTGAAGAGCTCCAGACCCTATGGAGAGGCATACATGCCTTTGAGATTTCTAGAGCTCCGAGGAATACCCATGACATTCTCATCAGGGGAATTTTAATGTGGACCATGCATGACTTTCTAGGATATGGGGAGTCTCAGGTACTTAAGTGCTTGTACATCTGGGCATGCCTAATAATATATTTATGCTTTGTGATGTGATCTATGCATGCCTTATAATGACCTTTTTATGCTTGCATATAGGACTTGTGGGTACCATGCTTTTCCTATTTGTGGCGGCGTTTTGAATGAGCTTGGACTTCACTCCTAACATATGAGGAAAATGGTCTACTCGATACCTTCCAATTGACCATCCTACACTTGAAGGTCAACTTGATCCATCACACCCTCTTTGGATGCAAGTGATTGGATTACCCTTTGGAGAGAGAATGGAGAGGAGGTATGAAGAGGCTGTTAATATTTCATGAGCTTTTATATTGGGATCATTTGCAAATCAACATCTCTTGGATCCCATGCATATCTTCAAGAATGTGGGGGCTTGAATTTGGGCACTCTTGGTTGGTGGCAAAGACACAAGAGGCATGCAAGAATACTTGTGATCCATGGAGAGGATGCCTATGTTGTGGCCTCGAATGCATGGTCCAAAAGTGGTTCTCCCAAAAGCACCACGGATCCTCTACAAAAGAGAGGCGGATATAGTCATGGCATTGCCTCCTTTCGAATACCAACGAGACACATGCATTGCCTTGAAAGGAACATTTTCAAAGGACAATAAGCTTAGTGGCTTCAAGTCCCATGATTGGCACAAGTTCTTATAGGTATTCTACTTGCTCGAACGCTTACTAGAACCACAATTGTCATGCTGCTTAGTATAGCTATGATTGTGATGCATTGTTCCAAGAATTCCCAGGGAGTACAATCCCATCCTCCCTTCCATTGGTAGAGCTTTTGGCACAATACTGGAGTCTCACACAAAGTAACCCGCCACATTAGTGGTGACAAAAGAGGGGTCCCCAGGCTTTGACTAGTGATAGAGGACCCAAAGTCGAATCCTTCTTGAGACTCTCAAGGGGGGTGAGCTACATTAGAGGATTGTTATCTCAGGATTACCAGATCAGTGCCTCAATTGCAAATATCATGGACACCTAACTAGGGATTATTCTCGAGGCTGGAGACAATGCCGTCAACCACAAGATTATCAAAAAAGAGTCATAGGTGGACAAGCAGAGTCACCTGCGTAGGTAGAAGCAACATAGTTTTAGACCCCTTGGGTGGAACCCTCTAGTGGGGAGTGGACAAAAGTGGAGCATAAGAAGAAACCTTCCAAAAAGACTATGAAGAACCAAGAAGGAGAGCCCATCTTAAAGCGAAGGTGAAATCTGGGCATGAGGCAACCTCTCAGTCTCAGGGAGACCAAAGCATAGAGGAGAAGTTTGCCCCCATGGTATATCCTGCTAGGGAAGGGACCCAGGGCATGCCGATAGCCACTAAGTAGTAGCAGGGCCCAAGAGGAGTGTGAGGCACCACTAGACAATTTGACATACTCGCTTCGGTGGTAGAGGGGGACACCCCGGGCTTGTAGGCTAGACTCCAAAGATCGACTCCATCCCCATCCCCTGCTTCTTCTTCCATGATTGGGGAGGCTACCTCCCCCTTGCCCCCCTCCCCCTCTTGACCCCCTCTGCTACCACTAGTCTCCCCTCCCCCTGCCCTGGTCCTCCCTCCCCCCTACCGACTCATCTAGCTATTATCACTCTCACTACCTACCCCCGGGGCCCTTTCCCCCCCTCCGGCCTAGCAGCTCCCCACCCCTCAGCATCCCGAGCTCCTTCTTAGACCATACTTGACCTTAGACTATAGGCAAGGGTGGGACCCTGTAGCCAGAGGCTTCTTCATCCTCTCAAAAGCCTAGCCTAGTGGTTTCCTAGTACATGGCTCCACCTCATCAAGTGACTCCCCCCCCTCTCACCCCTCAGCTTCCAGACAGACCTCAAGGGGGAAGTGGCTCATCCCCTCAGTCCTCAACTTCGATGCTCCAGCCAGCCTAGGCACCCTCTTCTAAGGGAGTTCTGGAGGTTGGGGCCTTGGAACTACCTTGAGATTCTGGACTCCTATCCTATGCTACTAGAGGTGATGTTTCTAAATTTACAGCCTTGGAAAGGGGATTTGATCAATGCAGTGGGCTCCCACACACACATCCACCTTGGAGGTTCCAGTCCACTTCCACACAAAGGTAGAGAATTGGACTCCAGCTATGTTTGATGCCATGCTGCGTGATCAATTATTGCACATGATGGATGAGTTGATGGGTCTATAGGGTCAAGATCTATTGCTTTCCCATGATGACAAAGTAAAGTTTCAACTAAGCTTCACGCAGAAGAAGCTGAGATCTATGGCCTAGCAATAAGAGTGACCAGATTACCACACAAGGAAAAGCTTGATCACTCGCACTACTAGCCACTCCAAAAGTGTGCTGAGATGTTTGGGGTGGAATGTCTCCTTTATGTTGTAGTGGATCCAGGAGTTTGAAGCATGAAAGCATGTCTTGAAGTCCACACACACACAGAAAGCAGTTTCTCCAAAGCATGTCTTAAAGCCTTAATAAGCAAGGCCGTAACTTTTCTCCAATATTGAAGCAAGAACATAGCTTTGGAAGCAGCTATACAAGCCTTTGAAAGCCCCTATCAAGCTTGGAAAATTGCACTACTATTCCACATAGATATCCTTACTTATGAATGATCATACACCATGTTCCACCCAGTCTCATGCTCTTTCTTGTGATAGTTTTTTGAGACAGTTTGTGCAATGCAACAAATTTCAAATTAGTAGCACTATCTATGAAACAAGTTGCAAAGTCAACAGACTTTATGGTACCGCTTATATGTTCTTTTCTTCTTAGACTTGGCATTATGGATAGCGCATCTGCTAATGCAAAATCATGCATGGATTCCCACCGCACTATCCCAATCATTGATGAAACAAAGAAAGTCGTATACTCATTTTCAAAGCTGAGACACGTGTTTCCCCCAACAAGAAGAATGATTGCCATTTTAGAACTGATAGAAAGAATACACCACACACCTAATTCACCTCCTCGATGAGCCTCAGGTGCAATCTCGTAAACTGCATTATACATGAAGCACCTGATGTGCTGGTTGCCACTCTAATATGCTAGCTAGCACTTGATGTGCTAGCTACCATTGTCATATCCTAGTTAGCACTTGAAATGTTGATGGCAACTATCTTATGCTAGTTAACACTTGCAAAGCTTGATAGCACCTACTTTGTTGGCTACTTTTGACATGTACTACTTACCAATGTCATATGCTAGTCACCACTATCATATGCTATTTACTACTATCACATGCTGAGGTTACCACTATCACTCCCATCTATTTACCACTGTCATATAGTAGTAAGCACACACAATGCTTGCTAGACACTTGCATTGTTGGTTACCACAATCATATGCTAGATAGGGGCTAGAAAGCATAGGCAATGCTAGGTTAACACTATAATATGCTAGTCAATAGCTACTACAGTGTTAGCTACACTGTCATACTCAAGCTAGCACCTACAATGCTTGCTAGCACCTACCATGCTATGCTAGTTTAACACCTAGAATGATGGTTAGCTCCTGTAATGCTTCATTAGCTAGCACCTACAATGTTATGCTACTTAGCAAAATCAGCATGCTAGTAACCACTTGCAACCTGGTTAGCACTTGGCATGTTGGTTAGGACCTGGAATGTTGCTTAGCACCTGGCATGTTGGTTAGCACTTGCAATGCTAGCTGCTACCACCTACAATGCTATGATGCTTAGAGCCTGCAACATTGGTTAGCACCTGCAATGATGGTTAGCACTTGCAATTCTATGCTTGTTAGCACCTGCAATGCTATGTTGGTTACCACCTACAATGCTGGATACCACATGCACTGCTATGTTAGTTACTACATACAATGCTAGATTTCACCTACAATGCTAGTCAACACTTGAAATGCTATGTTGGTTAGCATTGTAGTGCTAGTTAGCACGTGCAATGCTATGCTGGTTAGCACCTACAATCTTGTTAGCACTTGCGATGTTGATTAGCACCCCTGAAGTGCTGGTTAGCACCTATAGTGCTGGTTAGCATCTACAATGCTAGTTATCACCTACAATGCTAGTTAGCACCTAATGCTGGTTACCAATCATATGCTAATTAGTACTTGTGATAGTTGCTAAACACTATCATATGCTACTTAGCTCTTAAACACTATCAATGCTAGGAACCACTCTCATATGCTTGTTTCTAGTTTCTCTGAGCCTCTCAAAATAGTTCTCTTAATTCTAAGGAGCTATGTAGTTTCAAAAATCTCAAAACATAAAGCAAATGTGAAATGTTAAATAAGGAGAGTAGTAATTAGTATTTGCATATGGGAGCTCCTAGTTAGTATTCCAAAATGTACCTACATGTGATGGTATTATCTAGCCTACTAGTTAGTACTTGGATGTGGTATTCCTAGTTTATGTGGTAGTATCTAGTCTACTAATTCATACTTGCCTATTGTACTTCCTAGGCAACATTCAAAAATGTTTAGTACATTGATTCATTGTGTTGATGATAGGTTGAGCTCTTTCACCAATTGAAATCATAGTATGCATAGTTCAAAAAGTGAATTGCAATCATTTGAATCACTGAAGCCATTTTTTGTATGTAAGTTGAAGGACCGGTACACATGTTGCTATGAACACGATGTACAGATATCCTTTTTGAAAGATGCCTTGAACTTGAAGAAGTTGTCAATTCAAATGCAGAATCTATACAAGTTCTGAAACAAGCCATTGTTATTTTTCTACTCTACACACTTACAAAGGTGTGCAATCTGCCATGTGAAACTTCTTCAAGAGACTATCAACATATTTGAGCTGACTCATAAAGGTGTTGTCTGAATCTCTCTAGAACTCAATTCCAAGGCAATAATGCATAAGTCCAAGATCTTTAATGTCAAACTCTATAGATAAGTCTTGTTTCAATTTCTTGATGAAGCTATCCTTACTTCCTTTTACAATTAGATCATCTACGTACAAAACTTCAATAGTAATGTCTTCCCCTTGAACTTTGTAGTAGAGTGTATGGTTTGCATTGGACCTCATGTATCCCAGATCAGCAAAATACTTGTCAATTCTACTATACCAACTTTTGGGTGCTTGCTTTAAGCTGTAGAGACTTTTCTTGAGATGGCAAAATTGATTCTCTTTTCTTAGTTCAACATAACCTGTTGGTTGCTGCATGTGGAATTCCTCGTCTAGATAACCATTGAGAAATGCATTCTTGATATCGAACTGATACACATTCCATCTCCTGAGTGTCACTAGTGATATCAAAAATCATATGGAATCCATCTTTGCTATTGAAGCATAAGTCCTATCAGTCTTCTGCATTTCCTCATTTGCAAGGAACATATTCCCATGTTCATTTGCATAATGACTGTAACTAGAATGGCCACAATGATGATTTCTACTTCCGCAAAAATTCCCTCAATTGCTGCTCGATTGACTGCCTTGGTCGTACTACTTCTTGCGGCAATCTCTTTCATAGTGTCCAAACTTATGACAGTAGTTGCATTGAATGTTTGACATGCTGGTGGATGCATTCCCTCATCCTTGGAATCTTCCTCCGTTGGAATGATTTCCTCTTTGCTGATTCTGATGTTGCTGATCCTAATTCTAACTTTGCTTATGACTTTGTTGCTGATGATGACCACTTCACTGGAATGATCTACCTCTGCCTCTGCCTCTTCTTCTATCTGAATCTTTGAATGCTTGATCATTGGAATGACCTTTGCATGCATGAATGGCTTGCATCCTGAGTTCTTCACACCAAGGAAGACTGCTGACTGAAGTTCTTCCAGTGTCAGAATTTGCCGTTGAATGGCAATACTCTAGACTAGATTCTGGTATCCCTCTCCTAGTCCATTGTTGATGACTTGAACCATTTCTGCTGGATTCATGGTCTCTCCTATTATTGTGAATTGATTGTTATAATCTTTAATCCTGAGTACGTAATCATGATCGGTTTCACTGCTACTATTGTGGAAACTTTGGTTTATATGGTTTCTTAGTGTGAGAATCCTGGAAGTGTTCTCGGACTCGTAGAGAGCTACAAACATATCCCATGCTTCTTTTGATGTCTTGACTATGTTGAGTTGTCCTAGCATGACATATTGCACATTCCGTTGGATCAAATGATATGCATATTGTCTTTCTTATCCCATTCTGTTTGTGCTCGGGCAATGGTAGGATCTACTACAGGTGCGAAACTATTTGTGTAGCTAGAGATCCTGCTATAGATCTTGCTACTGGTGCTGTGACAACATGTGGAGTAGAGCTACTACTGGTTGGATCGTCCAATGTTCTAGGTGTTGATCCATTGATGCATTTTTCCTAAAGTACAAGAATGGTCTCCATTCAGTATTTCCAAATGCCGTAATTGGAGTTGTCTAGCTTAGTAGACACCTCTAGATTGAGGTTGCTAGTCGTAGAGATGGTGTAAGAAATGTACTCAAAGTGTCGTGAAAATCATTCTCTAAATCAACTGCAAAACAATGACTATAGCAAGTGAAATCTGAACTATCGGTGAAGGTAGAACTGCAATATTTAATCCAATATTAATTACAAGGCTTGTGGAAAATGATGCCGGGAATAGCCAAGAGGCTTTACAAGGCTAGAATAAAGTGCACAATGCCGTGAAATAGCCAAATAAACTTTACAATGATGGCATGTGTGTGTGAAATCAAATCATATGATATCTACCCACATTGATCAATTGGTCAATGCCTTTGAACACTTTGAAGTCTGCTCACTGAACTGATGAACATAAGGTTTCAGGTAATGTGATGATGTGAAACCATATGTGAGTGTAGGGATTGACTCCAAGTAGGAACTAGTCGGGAATTTTGGGCATGGCTTAGATTGGCAACTTTGAGAAATTCAAATCATCTCCACTATGGCAATCAGGTCTACTCTGATATAGATCTAGATCTAGACCAACCGTCAATCAAAGAAAAGAACAACAAATAATTTATTTTTCTTTGGTTCTTTTTATGTGTTGGGTCAGATGCATCGATGTAGAGGCTGATCTGCGTGTAGGAAGTGAATTTGTCATCAGTAAGGCTCAAAAGTGAGTGATACTTGTGCCTAATTGTGTCTGTGATGTGACGAGTGCAAAGAACACAAAAATTGAAGCGATTTTTCTATTTGGAGCAAGGATCAAGAGATACGACTTGATCTAGGTGGAGGGGCAAAAAGGGTGCAAAGTGCTCAATGATAATGTGGCCACGGTGTTCACATGCAGAGGTGTGCCTACCAAGAGGTGTGCCAGTGGAGCAGTGTGCTAATGTGTCACCTATGTGCACATGCAGTGTGCTTGTAGGGGGGTCAGAGTGCCTAACAAGGGATAATGCCATGTGGCAATGATGATATGGTAGTGCTGACTAGACAAGTGAGGTGGCACTTTGATTGGTCAATAGATGACATGGCACTTTGATTGATCAACATATGACATGGCACTTTGACTGGTCAACAGATAATGTAGCATTGTCTGACCTTATCTGATGATGTGGTAGATGGCTCAAGGTGCTGACATGGCATGTATGAGGCACCTTATCTGCCACATGTCAATTATTGAAGGTATGTGACATGGCAGATAAGGTCTGTTGAGGTGGCAAATAGGATGCCACATGACAGCAAATAGACCACACTTCACTATGGTGACCCAACCGGGGCTAGCTTAATCAGGTTAAACTAACCAGGGTTATTCTAACCAACCCTATCAATAAGGTGGATGGAATCGCGTGAGATTTTGACAGAATCTTAGGATTCCATCGACGAGACTGCAGAGTACTTCTGCCCTTAGGCAGGCATCCTGCAAATTCTCAACCTTCAGTTCAAAAGTGGGCTACCAAAGCTTGGAGGAGCTACTCATGAACTGCGGCATAATACGCGGCGATGAAAGCAGGTGGGTAGCTATGATGGAAGCTTGGTGAAGCACATTCATAGATTGCACATGGCTAAATCTAGGTGATCCACAAGAGATCATGGATGTGAGTGCATTCACAACCACGCCATCCAAAGAACTTGCTATTGGCTAGAAGATCTGCTCTTTAGAAAGGAGTTAACTAGAGAGAGTCATCTGTGCACAGGTTTTGAAGGTAGGTGGGTTGCTATTGGCAGAAGGAAGCTCAAACATTCATTGTTGCGAATGAGCCTTGGTTGTGGGAGCAGTGGATCTTGGACCTTGGAGTAGTGAATCTTGGTATAACAGTCAACCGGTGAAGGAGCTGGTTGGAGCTATAGGCTAACTACATTCATTGCAGGCTTTGGAGCAGTCGGCGGGAGCCGACGAGAGTTTAGTGTGCTTTGCATGGATGTTGGGATGGGCTGCTTGCACATGAGGAGTAGGGCTATTAGCCATGGAGGGACTCACCCATGATTGCTTGAGCTTGGTCGTTTAGCCGTGGGAGATGGCAATGATGTTTGTAGAAGACTCAATCATGTTGATTGAGCTACCTTGCAGTATGTAGCCTTTCTTGGAGCCTTGGATGGCATAGAAGGCATAGAAGATGGAATCAATGGAAATTCTTTCATCAACATAATGAAAGATGAGCTCTCATTTCTTAAACTCATTCTCTCAATCAATGACACTCTCTTAAGAATCACGATGCATCAACAGAAGGCAAGGGAGCTCTAATATTATGACAAAATATGAAGAGGGGAGAGGAGAAGAGTGGAGATGAGGAGAGAGGGCACAGCTAGAGACCACACCACAAATGACTAACTATACACTAGATTTAGTTGAAAATGTAGAATATATACAAACCCATTTAGGGTTAGGGTTAGGGCATCTAACCCTTTCTTTTATAGCACTCTATATGTGTTAGTGCTATGCACATGTAATCACATGATGTTGAGCGTGGTCTCTCAACAAATTGTAGTAAAATGACATTGATTTTGGTCTGACAAGGCTTTTTCTTCATAGTCCAAGCCTTGTAGACCCTTTTATTTTGTTGCTAAGTATGGTTGAATGAAAGGCATGGAGATGATGTAGAGCTTCTCTACAAGTGGGAATGGCAAGGGAGAGCATGAAGGATAGGGTGCAGTTGTTGTGAAAAGAGCATTGACACACAAACAAGTAAAGAAAGTTGGGGCTACTTTAAAGTGTGTAGCAAATGTAGTTGCTTTTCTTAAGGCCAACTTATCTGAAGGAGCTATAGCCTCTTACACATCCAAACAAAGGGAATGTGCTTGGGTATTTTGGGAGCTAAAGGTAGGAGATGTAAATAGGGAGATTAAGTGGAACTGTGAAACTATCCATAATTCACATTCTTTACATTTTTTTCATGTCCACAACCCACAATGTCCATGTAAACTTGCTACCAACTAGTTGTCATGATTTTGTGAAGCATGCATGCTAGAACAGATGTATGAACAAAGCACATGTGAAAACTTGGGGTTTTCACACCTTAGTGCGATTGCTAGATATAGAACCTATTGTAGACGAGGAGAATGCATCCACATTTGCAACACTTTGCAAAACTTGAAGGTCATTACACTGTGTTAAGCATTGCTTTTTATGTGGGCAACACTTTCACACTAAACATTGAGACCGACCATGGAGATGCTATATATTTTTACATGATTGGATGCACTATAGAAAAGGAACAACCTGATGAAGATTATGTAGATGCTTATGGAAATGTCATCGAGAAAGAGTCTTATATCATCAAGGGACACTTCTACAAACAAATAGACCAATATTCCTTTAAATTACTTGCAAACAAGCTGAAATTCCACGTACTTTGCACAAGGTAGTAGCATGCCCTTTGATGTTATTTAACTATCTATGCATTTATAAGCTTGATGATTTGTCATGTTTCCTTCTCAAATCTTTCTATCTGCTTTGCAATGTTTCTAGGATTACTGAAACTTCATGGATATCTTAGATTTCCCTAAGGTTAGAATTGCAAGTAGGACCAAGCATTGGCACATGAGTAGTTGAAGGTAGGCAGCGCCACTTTAAAGTGTGTAGAAGATGTGGTGTCTTTCCTAATTGCCGACTTCTCTCATGGAGATGAGCTTCACAGGAGCTTGACATCCACTTAAGAAAATGGAAAGTAGCTCATGTGGTCTTGGAGATCAACTCCAGACCCTTATGAGCAATCTACAATAGCATTCCTCTTCATGAAATGTAACGGTTCAAGAGAAAATACATATTTTTAGGCTTATTTTGTTCCAATATTTCTTTGCCTCCTCCATTTTAGATTTGGTGACTACAGTAGCCATACATGAAGCAAAAGTAGCCCAATATTGGAGAACATTGGTATTCAATGAAATTATAATCTTTCCCAATACACTTTTGCCACATCCTATCACCTTTTTCCATAAGTCTAAATTTTGGCAAAAGAATATTGGGAAAGATCTACAATTTCATCATTGAAAGGGCATTGCAATGCAATAAATTTCCCATTGAGCTTGGTTGAATGCTGAAGAGGTGGAAAAGTGTCTTCATTAAATATTAAATGCCATAACAATATAAATTCCATTTGTAATGCAAAAAAAAAAGATTAGTGGGACAAAATGGGGCTACAGCAAGCCCTGTTTTTCTCCATAAATTTTTTTGGTATGTTCTGTTAAAGGTCGATATATACCGATTGTTATTTGCTTATAGAGTCGGTATATACCAACCTTTACTAACACTACTAGAGTCGGTATATACCAACCTTTACTAACACTACTAGAGTCGGTATATACCGACCAATTTATACTGACACAGATCTTTCGACACCAATCCTGACGTAATTATTGACTTTTTTACCCTTTAATTTAAAAAGTATTAATGTAAAAAGGGTCGGTATTTGTGTCAAAAACGCCCTATACCTTGTAGTGACAACTTGAAGACAAAGTTTGCCGAATTTCACTGAGCAATGCATAAGTTATGGGTCATGCAAGATACCTATATACAGAAAATTATCCGAACCTCACCAAAAATGGCTTCACCCAAGAAAACAATCACCCTAAAGCAATAGAGGAGTAAGCATTATCCATATATAAATACAATGTACCTACCTTGGGTCCTTTCTACTACCGTTGACCCTTTTGAAAGCCAATGTTAACCTTCGGATTGAACTCTCTAAAATTCATGAAGAACTATGCATGTACATTCAATAATCAATACATGATTAATGTAGTGTAGAGAACTATTGAGGACTCTTAAACAGTGTTGTTTACATACATCGTAGATCCAAATAATACATTGTAGCATGCATCAGACCAATTTTTCAAAGACCCAAAGGGAGAATATCCAAACAATGCATCATAGGCAATTTATTGAGGACTCTTAAATAGTATGCCTTTGTAAGACTAGAATATTTATTTGATATAAGGCCTTTAGTATCTCAGGAAACATGACAGCTTTACCTAAGTAGTAGTAAATAGTAATAAGGGCTATGGTACTAAATAGTAATAAGGGCCATAGTACTATTTAGTACTAAACATCAAATGAAAATGGTACTTAGCATTTTAGAGAATATGATAGCAGTTTCTAAATAGTACTAATAAATAGCATGGGATGAGCATGATTGGTTTTCGCTTCCACTAGTTTGGCTTCCATTTTTTTAATTGGTTTTGGTTTTCAACAAATTAGGAAAAAGTTATGGAGTGTGCCCTCGAATGGGTATTCATAAGTTTAGCACAACATTGGAGGGCCCATAAACCACATCTAATGCTCTCAATTAGGTATGTGGTTTGGTCGAGGAAAAGATCACATAGTCTTATTTTGAATGATTACTTGGTTGCCTGTATGTGTTGAACAAAATTTTGATGCTTTTAAATAAATTGTTATATCCTATACTCTTCAAGATGCATGCTTCACATCCAACATAGCACTTGTAATGCTTTAAAAATCCCATTCCAAATATTTATTCCATATTTTCTTGGACTCATGTTCAAGATTGAATGTGTATTACAACTTGAAAGCAAATTTTATCGAATTCCATTGAGCAATGCATAGGTTATAGGTCAGGCAAGATACTTATATACAGAAAATGCCCTGAATCTCACTAAAAATGGCTACGTCCAAGCAAACATTAACCCCAAAGCACACATCTTTTGTAACCTTGACTCTAGGAAAATCCAAGTATAAAATATCATCTTTGTCATCATAGTAGGTTGCCTTGAAAATGTGAGTATGAATTGGAATTTATTGCAATATGGAAAGTTGTCTTTGTCATGATAGGAGATCAAATAGTGTATCTGAGAGTGTTGAATTGCATTATAACATTGATGTATGTTCCAAATCCAAGAAGAAAGTATCGTCTTTATCATCACAAGAGTTTAAATAACTATCCTTTAACTGAATAATGTCATTATGCAAAAAATCATCCTGACTAATGACCGTTTACTTAGCACTTTCATCTAGCATTGTCAACTACCATTGTCATGTAACACTACCAAAGCAATATTATTAAACTAGTATTGCTAACTACTACTGTTAACTGGCACTTTTATGTAGCATATCAACTAGCATTGTCAACTCAACTAGCAATATCAACTAGTACGGTTTACTAGCTAGCACTATTGAAGTTAACTAGCACTCTTACTAGCATTGCTACTAGCACTACCAGCACTGATAGCTAGTATGCTAGCTAGCACTCTTACTAGCATTGCTAACTAGCACTACCAACACTTTTATCTAGTATGCTAGCTAGCACTTTTGGTTAGCACTATTATCTAGCACTTACAAGAAGATAAATCAAGCTAGATAGTATAGTTAACTAGCACTAACTATTAGCTAGCCTATTAACTAACCCTCCCAGCTATTCTTGCTAACTAGCTAACACTTCTAGCTAAGCATGTTGAATAACTAGTACTAACTAAATTTGTAGAGATAATCCAAATGGATTTTCAAAACTCTCATTACAAAAATATCATGCCTATAATGCAGAATGAGATGCCAATTAGTACCTATTCCAATGATTAGCATAGCTAGCAGTGCTAATCATAGTTCAAAGTGCTAATTAACATAGTCAACAATGCCAACTAGCATATTTAGTAACAGTTTGTATACCATAGTCCACGGTGCTCATTAGCATAGTCATTAGTTCTAGTTAGCATAGTTAGTAGAGTTTATTACCATAGTTAGTAGTGCCAATTAGCATATCTAGTAGCTCTAATTAGCAAAGTCAAAATCCAATTGTAAGGTTGAGTTGTAAAGCTAGTTAGAATTCATGCAAAGAGTGGCATGCATGTGCCAGATTTCTCAAAAAATAATTTAAAATTGACGTGTTTAATGAAAAAAGATAGACATTTAACTCCAATATCAGACATGGAAAGAGAAAGAGGCTAAATTATATCAAAGTGATATATAATTAAGTCCCAAATACATAAGAACCAATATGATGTTCATCCATTCTCATGCCGTCTCATTCCCTCAGCCTTTTCCTTCTCCTTGACAATGAAATCCAAAATGGAGATAGACTCCTAATCGTAAAACAGATCGCACTCTAGCTAAGTTGTGCACATGTAGTGATCCTGGCATTGAAGCCAAACAAGCAACCAGGGATGTACATGCTCCATCAAACCAACTACATTCTTCGACATCTTGTAGCTCAAATTTTGGAAGGATGCACTGTGTACCGCATGGATTTTTGCAAACCTTATACAGAGAACCATCCAAGATGATTGTGTTGGTTACAGACAAGTTTCTATATCGATTCTAGAGTGACTGTAGGTCTTTAAAGAAAATGGGTTTGATGCTCCACACAAATCCCACTTGATTATAATCTTCTTGACCCATTATATTAATCTTTTTACACTAGCACCCAAAACAGGTGCAAATATTTCTATCAACTTCAATTCATTTGGAGGTGATCCAAACAAGAAAGTCAAAGTGTGTAAGACAAAAATCCAAAAATACTCCCATATCCTTCTTAATATGTAAAGTTTGTCCCTTGTTCTCTTGACACTCATCCATGAGAAACAGATATGGTGGGGGATTTCTCCCAGAAATATCTCTATGAACTTCACTAAAAGGCCATTTAGATCTAACAAAATTTCTCTCTAATCTTCATAGAGAGATGTTGAGACAACCTTTGGTGGGGGTGCACCCAAGCATAAGTGTTAAGGGTAGTCCATCAAGGGAATTGTTGCCAGCCCACATGCTTGGGTCTCGAGTCTTGATATAATGGCCACTACTCTTCTACAAATTCGGTCCCACTGCTCTTTTGTAATGATAGAGAATTAGCACCACTAAAATTGCTTAGACTTGCAAAACAAAGGATACTTTGCTAGTTTTTAATATAAAGGTAGATGAGAGGTCGATGTACATCATAGTGAGCCATTTAGAATCAGAACTATAACATCAAAATAGGAAAATTTAACATAAAATCAGGATGAGAAATATAAATTCAGAAAAGAGACACCCTAAAACCAAGCTTGAAAAACTAGAAAGAGACACCCTAAAACTTAGAAATTTAAAATCAAGATTGATCCATACAAAATCAAAAAGAGACACCCTAACATTAGACATTTAAATTCTAGATGAGCCATATAAAATCAAAATGAGACTTATTAAAGCAGACATGGAAGTAAAGTGTGCAATTATTGTGCTTCAAAATCCCTTCTATTACTTAGACCAAATGGCTTCAATACAATAGCTCTGCATTGCACTCTATACACCCAAGTATAAAGCCCAATAGTTGTCAAGAATCACAAAGGTGCTAACAACAAACATGCCGATTAGTACATATGCTAATAACACAGATTGCTTTATAGCAAATGTCCCAATTATAGATGTGCTAATAACAAATGTGCTAATGATAGATGTGCTAATAATAATATAATAATAACACAAATGTGCTAACAATAGTTGTGCTAAATTATAGATGTGCTAATAATAGGTGTGCTAAATTACAAATGTGCTAATTGCAGAAGTGCTAACAATAAATGTGCTAAGAACAAACATGCTAATAACAATATGCTAATAATATAAACGTGCTAATAATAGTTTTTCTAAATTTTAGACATGCTAATAATATGTGTGCTAAATTACAGATGTGCTAACAAAGGATGTGCTAAGAACAAACATGCTAATAACATAAATGTGCTAATAATAGTTTTCCTAAATTATAGACGTGCTAATAATATGTGTGCTAAATTACAAATGTGCTAACAAAGAATGTGCTAAGAACATATGTGAAAATATGCTAGTAATAGTTGTACTCCATTACATATGTGCTAATAGTAGGTGTGCTAAATTACTGATGTGCTAACAACGTATGTGCTAATTACACAAACATGCTAACAATAGGTGTACAAATTACAAATGTGCGAATAACAGGTGTGCTAAATTATATATGTGCTAATAACATACCTTCTAGTAGCATAGACTAGATGTGCTAACAACAATATGCTAATAACACAAATGTGCTACTATTGTCAATGTTGATGTTGCAATTTCTAAACTTGGCCATTATCATTTTTTTTCTATAGGCTGAAGTGGAGGTGCAGTCACAGTGGTTGTTGGAGCTGCAAGGCTAGCATGCACTTGCTTTGGCAATTCTAAATGACATGAATAACAAGCAGCATGCAATGTTGGTGGTACCCCCACCTCTTGCATTATTATTGAAAAGAAATTTTGGAAAGACCAATTAATGTAACTAGGAACCCCCTTGTTTATGATTTTTTATGGTTTTTCCTTTTAGAGCCAATACCTTGGTCACATTCCATTATCTGAATTTTTTGAGTTATGCAAAGCAATTCTAATCTTAAGGCATGCAAAGATAGCAATCTTCTATGAAAAAATTCCACTCTTGAAATAACAATTTGATCTTTTGTTTACTTGTCCCATTACCCCCACAGGGCTTAGTGGGAAAAAGCATAAAAGTAAACAAACTGAGGAAAGGGGTTGATGTGACGAATGGAGTTTTTCTTTGGTCTCACTCTTCATCATTACATCCTGCAACTCATATTATTTGAAAGCATAGTCATCAGGGATGTTTTTAACGAAGCTATACTTATATATAATATAAAGTCTTGGTAAAAGTTTATCGAACTAGTGGGTGCTACACACACACATATGCATGCACACACACACTCTCTCTCTCTTTCTTTTATTGGTGAAATTTATTTTGCATTATATTATAGAGTCACTATCCAAAAAATGGAATTGCACAAATACATCAAGAGAAAATCTCAATATAATACATATATACATCATGAGCTATGCACTTTATCTACAAGCCATCATAGAAATATTGCTGCAGAGAGCGCCTAAAGAAAGAAAATTTTGAAAAAGTGGGATCACCAAAGACTTTATGATTTCTATCCTTCCATAGAGCACGAAGCCCACTAATCCTTCCGTACTTCTTCTAATCCCTTCTCAACCCATGCATTCATTCGCTCCTTAGACCATGTGTCACTTAAACTTTTTTTGATTATCTAAGAATCCATATGGTTGTCTATATTCCTAGGTAAAGCGATAACAAGCCGGGGAAAACAGACATTACCTGTCTACCCAAACGTAACTATGATGTTCTAAAACCTAGTTTGTTTGGATGGTGGCAGGTAAGTGACCTTGACCTCAAAACCTGGACAATTTGAGGATTCGACATTTTTTTCCAATATTGTGTTTGTTAAACTCAATATTATTACAAATTCTTAATTTGGAATAAGATTTTTGCAAATTCTAGCTATTGCATTTTTCACCTTAGATGTCTCAAACCTTTTTTTCTTAATGTGTTTCTCTTTTTTTACTTTATCCAATTGATGGAATTAATTGTATGACTCAATTATTGATGGGACTTTTTAATCTAAACACAGGCTTTGATTTCCCAACTAGCCTTTGGTCGGCGGGCTAGTTCCATACAGTTAATTCACATCCATTGGATAATTCTTTAGCATGGATAATCCCTAGTCATTTTGTGATCCGACTCATTTTTTATTAACTTTTATATCTATTTTGCAGAAGTGGTTCACGCATTTATATTGGCATCATTTTTTCAATTGACACTTATCATACAGATCCACTTTTATTCACTTATTATCAGTAGGTGGGGAGTACACTCCACATGGTGGGCTTACTCCCCACCATGTGGTCTTACCCTCTGGGTTGGGGGTGGGACACACACACACACACACAAAATATAATTTTGATTAGTAAATGTATCTCACACACACAAACACTTATTTCTTTACACACACACATGCGCGCACGCATGCACACACACACATGTATACTTCCCCAACTGTGAATTATTGTTTTATGTACCCTCCGTGGAATCTCCCCTTTACACTCTCTTTTTAACCATGACTTAAATATTTTTTGAGTACATAAGAATCCATATGGTTGTCTATATTTTTAAGGTAAAGCGACAAGCCGGGGAAAACAAGCATTACCTGTCTACCCAACCGTAACTATGATGTTCTAAAACCTAGTTTGTTTGGATGGTAGCAGGTAAGTGGAGCCCAACCTCAGGACCTGAACTGCCTGAGGATTCGACTTTTTTTTTTTTAATTGGGTTTTTCAAACTCAACATTATTAAAAATTCTTATTTTTGGTCAAAATTCTTTCAAACTCTACTTGTTGCATTTTTCAACTTAGACGTCTCAAACCTTCTTTTTATTTTATGTTTCTCTTTTTTTACTTTTTATTGAATATATGGAATTAATTGTGTGGGTCATTTATTGATGGGACTTTTTAATATACACACACACACAATGAGAGAGAGAGAGAGAGAGAGAGAGAGAGAGAGAGAGAGAGAGAGAGAGAGAGATTATTGAAAAGTCTTTGCAAGGCCAAAGGGTCTATGAGCCTTAAAAAATCCTGATACAATAAGGTAAAAGGGTGGAGCCTCTAATTTGGCATCATCACCCACAATGAATAAAACATAATCATATCATATTATATCTAATCCCTAAATCTCATCCTCATTGACCACTCGTGATTTGTTGGTCCGTATGATTTGGCTAGAAAAAATATGTGATCATCTTTGAGTAGATTCTGGCTATGTTCTCTTATGTTGACTATGTATCTTGAGCAAGCGCTCCTTGTGCTCGATGGCCTCATGTGGATGAAGGTAGCTAGGCATCTTTGATCCACCTAGAGAGGGTTTCGAAACCATCCTTGAAGAGACTGTGAGAATAGCCTTGAATTCCTTAATACACAAGACAGCCGAAAGTGAAATGCTCCTCCTACATGATCTCCTACCGATCGCATAAGGCACAGATGTAGCTCTCCCTAGGTATGCACTTAGCCCCTCCACTCTCAATATGGAGTCTGTGCAATGAGACACAAAATTGCCCGATTACTATCCTCAAAGGTGGATTCGTATATACACTAGTGGATCGATGAAGCCCTCCTTTGAAATCCACAAGAACTGGTCCTTGTAGAGGCTGAGCTTCACTAGAAGCTCAGATGCTCCCAACTAAGTCTTGAATGTGTGTAGCTATAGCAGGTAGGAGCATGGCCTCTCGAATAACCTGGTCGAGCTCATGATTTGTGAGTGGGACTAAAGGAGCCTCAATGCTATATTAGAAAGGGGTAAGTCTATCCATGTGGAGCCTCAAACCTTCAAACCACCTGCATGTATGCACATAACAACATCGTCGATCATCCTCAGCTACTAAGGTCATGGAGGAGGATAGGGTTGGACACAGTAGTCTATGACATCCTAAGGTACAAGAGTCATACTCCTTGACTTAGCATAGGTATTTGATGACCTAAAATGCCACATCAAGATGCAGTGGAGATGCACCAAACTCAACCAAGACTCAACCTAACAATATGGTGTGAGACCAATGGCTAGTGATCATACATGATAGCAAGAGAAACTAGAGCCACTCCACTGGAGCCCAATCCACGCTTGGCAAGGGCTACCATACATGCCACACGAGAGAGAGAGAGAGAGAGAGAGAGAGAGAGAGAGATGGCGTAAAACTCTCACTATGTTTTCTTGAAAAACAAAAGATGTGGAAACTCCTGCTAATCACCATCCAAATCTTCCTCATAGACCTTCTCTGTTGAGGCAATGCTAATAAAATAAGGTCTCTAAAGTATCCTTTTGTCCTCTATCCTTCCCTCTACCCCTCTTGCACCTTCCTTCCTCATTGGTAAGTTTTCCCCACTGGTTCTTTTGCCCCTTGTCCCCATATTGGCCTCTCTTTTACGTTCTCCCCTTTCTCTTTTTGCCATGAGCAATAGCTAGAAGGATTTACCTTGTGAGAAGTAGTCTTATATGATGACATTTAATCTCACTGGAAGTGTCCACAATCCAAGTCCGTCCATTCGCTCTACCATTAATGTCTCACTTTCTACTTAGAACAAGAAATAGGGACTTCAAAGTAGAGAACTAGCCTAGATTGAAATAAAGCAAATTGATAAACTTAAAAACTCACTAATTTCTAAACTTGGTTGTTGCCCATTAGATTGAAAATAAGCCATTTGATCCAAATAATATAAGATGAGAAATATCTTTAGTTAATAAAATCTAAAAACATCTTTACATTCAACAAACCTCTTCTATGGACATGAACTCCATATAACTACCTATGTTAATATTAAAGTATGCTTGAATTCAAGAATTTTATTAACATTGCATAAAAAGAAAGGTTTTTTTCAAGATAGTCCATTCTTATAGGTTTATGGATAGCATGTTATGTACAACACACAGTTTGGAATCATGCATTGGTACAAAACTTATACTTGAGGGCAATGTTCTTACTTCTGTGGAAGTACATTGGTATAAATCTTTCAACAAAAGTACCCAAAGGAAAGTATGATTCAAAGATACTTAAATAAAGCAACAAATAAAAGGAAAGTGAAATTCATCAATGTGTATAAATGTTTAAATTGCAAGTTGTAAACATTCTTGTGTATGGATTTGAGTTAATAAAATTTAGACAATTCAGCGTCGAAAAACAACTGATATTTTAAAGCAAAAGGTCAAAGGACTTTCCTAGTTGAACATAAGAGTTTTCTCTCCCTTGTAATTTGTTATGTTTTCCAAATTATATGATAAGAACATTTTTTCCAATTCATAATATTGGACATTTTTGGATCTCTAAGTAAGATGTAAGTAAATTTTTAACCATAGCAGTCAAAGTTTAGTGCTATTGTCCAACAGTCAGAAAATGCTATGGTCCATGTAGATGCCATTATTGATCCTCTGAGCCCAATGGGCCAAAAGTTGAGTCCACTTCTACTTTTGTTGCAGCACTTGTTTCAAACAAGCGTGCAGGTTCTTTTGAATCCCATGAACTCCCTCACTAATTTGCCATTGAAAAACTTCTATAGCATGTGGCCCTAGGTAGGAGACCCTTTAATCTTGATGGTACTTTGACTCCTAGTTCCACTACTGTATTTTCCAACATGCCACCAACCAGGACGCTGACAATGAACCTAGATGTGCCGGAACCTTGGCTTGTATAGAGCCTATCATAGCTATCTATGATTTGGATAACATTGTACTCGAAAAACTTGGGGATTCAAGAACTATGTGTGCAGGTTTTGAGCTTGAGGCCCTGGACATTACCATGAGCAGAATAATGGTCCTCCTCGAGAGCTTCAACTTTTACTAGGTTCAGAGCCGTGCAACCTCACATGCTAGATACCATAGGTATGGCCAATCTAGGTTATTGGTAGTTAAAGACTACCCCTGGTGTCTGGAAACTAAGCCTTGCACACTAGGGAAGTCTTTTGAATTGTACACTTTCCATGGGCCTGGAGAGGGAGATTCAGAAGGGCCAGTATCCAAGCAAGTGGTGATAAAGGATCTAGGGGGGAAATTGCTTCACCTAGAGGCAGTCAAAGGAAAGGGCAAAGAAAATGAGGCAATCCTTAGTGAAGATGAGGATGGTGATGATGAGCACGACAGAAATGGTTGAAGGAAGGGAAAGAGAGGTTGGAATCAAAATATCATGAGATGGGCGACAAATCTTCTTGGAAGTAGAATGTTTGACATAATTTTGATTATTTTGTCTCCATAATTTTGAAATTTTTACTTTTTTCTTTCTTTTTTTCTCCCCAAAAATGGAGTTGTGTTGTCGTTTACATGATTTTGTTGTCATTTTCTATGACTCCCTGTCTAAAGAGTTCATTGACAAGATTGTTGTTAATAATTTTCTCAATCCAAAGGTCTATCATTCTCAAAAAAATAAATATCGAAAACATAAATGGGAGTATTTCATATTTCTATTAATATAAAGGCCCATGCTAGAAACTTGAGTTCATCAAAATATCCAAAGAAGTCATTTTAGTTCAATCTTCACAAGCAAGGTGGACTCCTAGAGAGACTAGAATACTTGATCTGTAAGACTAGGCCCCTCAAAGAGGAGCACCTATGGAGACTAGCAAACACAACCATATTGGATGGTAGTCCCTGAATGCTCTTGCATGAGGCCACCTCAATAAAGGACTAAAGCCCAAAAGGCCTATACAATCATTTCGATCTATTTGAGGAGTGTGCTACCATAAGATGGATAAGCCATTAGGTAGCCTAGATTCTCAACGAGAGGAGCAAGCCATGTAAATTTGGCAAAGTTCAAATTGGTTGAGGGAGAGGTATGGCTCATAGACTAATGTGGCTTACAGCTTGCACGATTGAGGCTTGACAATGTGAGTTCTCCTTCAACTCCAATTGTTCCAAGTGGACTCTACAAGGACACAAGTGATAAGTTGATTTCTCTAGGTCACGAGGCCCATTTAAACAATGACCCAACTTTATTGTTGCTTGAGCAACTTTGTGAGAGAAATGCACTCTCTCCCTACAAGCCTTAAAGATGACCACAACCTTTACCCAAAGCCCTTTCATATTGATACCTCAATCATGATCAACCTTTTACCTTTAGTCTTTCGTATAGATACCATGATCGTGATCTCACCCTATCATGTGAAGGTTGGGGATTGTGTCACAGATGAGGGTCAACTGAGAACTTTATAATCCTACTGGGACCATGCAAATGAGGGATGGACTCACCTTAGCCTTGATCACACATTTTTAAGGCATTGTTTCCACTTTGTTTCAATTGGCCTGGGCGTATCTACATTCATAACAATAGCAACTCACAGTGATCAAAGGTGTTGGTATGCCCTTACATACTAATGATTTGTAAGCGTGGAACTCCACATGGACGGATTGCCTCCCTCAACTGAGAACTTCATAATCCTACTAGGATTAAAAACATGGAAATGAGGCATGGACGCACCTTAGCCTTGATCACACATTTTTAAGGCATCGTTTTTACTTTGGCCTTGAGGAATATACTATATCCCTCACTTTCTTCTGTCTTTCTTTCTCTTTCTTTCATGGCTGGGCTTATCCACATCCATAACAATAGCAACTCAACAAGTGAGGAATATACTATATCCCTCACTTTCTTCTCTCTTTCTTTCTCTTTCTTTCATGGCTGGGCTTATCCACATCCATAACAATAGCAACTCACGATGATCAAAGGTGTTGGTATGCCCGTACATACTAATGATTTGTAAGCCTGGGGACTCCACATGGATAGATTGCCTCCCTTTCAATCCCATATTGCTAGTTGTTCCTTTGTTGAAGTGTTTCCAGCCCATCGTGTGACTAAAAATGGATTTCAACAAAGAGGCTTCAATAGTGGTCATGCTATGGTGTCATGAAACCTGTGATAGAGCGCTAACATCACTCAACTTGCATGACCCACTATGGTCTCCTAGCAATAGCTCTCCGTTGGACAAGTACCTTTCTCTACACCATCAGTTGTCCCCTTGACTGGCAAACATGAAGGGAAGATCGATAAGCCTCATCGGTGCATCGACACATTGGTGGATTCGCGTCTCTGGCTCCAAGTCTCACCTATGCCATCTCCATAGGGATTGTTGGTCCCTGCTATTCGACTAAGAACTCAGTCGGTGTTCATGCTCTACGTGGAGTTAGACTGAGCCCCTTGACCTTGTCTATGAGCCTTTAGCAACAACTAGTCTCTAAGCCTTGAGCAGTTGATCCGAATTAACTCACAGTATGGAGAGGGATCCTCTCTAAAAGGACAATGGTGATGGCCTCGAATCATAGTTCCCAAGAGTTTCGAAAACAAGGAAACGGAAACGGGAAAGAAACGGTGTTTTGGACTTTCTGCCACCAAAAGAAATGGTGGAAACAGAGTTTCGATTTTTTAAGGTTAATAAAATATATATTATATATAGTTATTATTAATATACATGTCATACAACAAGGGGAGAGGAGAGGGCAAGGATTGAGGAGGGCAAGGAGAAGAGGGCACGGGCTAAGGAGAGCAAGGAGGAGAGGAGAGGAGAGGGCAAGGAGGAGAGGCTGGAGTGGAGAGCAAGGAGGAGGGGCAGCGGGCTGAGAGGGGGGCTGTAGGATGAGAGGAGAGCAAGAGGAGAGGCTGGAGAGGAAGAGCAAAAACTGCCCTACCCGCCAATGGGGTTCTTACTCGATGGTTGAGGTGGATGTGTGTGTCCTAGGGTCTAAGTTCGACCCCTCACTAGGCCCTAGAGGCATTGCAATATATATATATATACCTGTCTGAAACACCATATCAAGTTTCAAAAACGACGGCGAACCATTTCGGATGCCTAGAAACGCCGTTTCTAGGCACTATGCCTCGAATCTCATAGTACATAGGGCATCTAAAGGCAAAGTGCTCCTCCAACTCAATTTCCTATAGATTACATATGGTGTAGATGTGGCCCTCTCTAAGTATGTCTTAAGCCAATCCTCAATTCATAATTGGTGTGAGGGGATGCAAAACGACTTGATTAAAATCCTTGAAGAGTGGGGTTATCCGTGTGTAGCCTAGCGGCTCGATGAAGCCCTATAATACCCATTGGCAGTGATCTCTATAGCAGGCTAAGCTTGAGAGGAAGCTCACTAGGGACTAACCAAGTCCTTTATGTGTGTCACTATATGAGATCCTCCCAAATGACTTAGTTAGCCGCATGATACGTGAGCAGAATAGAGGGGGTCTTCACAATGCCTTCCTCAAGGGCAAGGCTCACCAATAGTCAAGGACCTAAGGGTTACATGCAACCGCTATCATCTCAAGCTAGTCTACAATTAAACAAGGTGGGGTCCCACTATGGCCTTGTCTTTTAGAGTGTCATTATAAGTCCAAATGTAAGTAGCTCAATAAATATTTCGAAAAACTTGTGAAAGAAAACGATAGGTATAAATTGGAAGGAAAGGAAAAGAGAAAACGCAAGTGAAGGTGAAGAAATATCGAGAAAGGTACATGAGTGAAAGAGAGGAGAGAAAAGAGATGAAAAGGTGTATGTGTGTTGGGGGGGGGTGGATCGGCCATTAAATAAAAGTGGGGACGAGTGCCTATTTTGACAAAAGTAAATATAAATGTAGTGTCATTCAAGAGACAAAGAGAGCCTCCATCTTTAGAGAGAGATACCTAACAAAAGACAAGCTTTAGGATAAAAGACAAAAAAACATTTAGGACCTCCACAAGCAAACAAAAACCTTAAACCCTAAACACATTAGAAGTTCTTAAACTTCTATTAACCCACATTTAAGCCTCATACTAACCATAATTTGCAAGGTCAAATTGACCAAATGAACTAACTTCAAAACTATGGCCCTGATTAGCAACTCACTAACCAAGTCATCCCTTAGGACCCTTGCAGGGCCAAAAAGGTAGACAACGGTCCCATAAATGCCCAAGATAGACGTGGAGAGAGGCCTGTGAGTACAATGGCACAGCAGTACAGACAGTTCCTTCGGAAATTGGAGGAAGGCAGGACCTCTGAAAATGAAGGAGACTGTTGGGCCTCCCATACCTGTGAGGACCTCGCAAGCAGACAGATGAGAAGGGAGAACCTCTCCGTAGTGTTACCAACCCCTAAAAGATTGTAGTGCAAATTTTCCAAAAGAACAGTTCCCTTGAGGGTGGTGGGAACAGACCACAGAAACCCAGACCTTCAAGGTCATAGAGGCGGGGAAGCTAGAGTTAGGGGACCAGCTACAGCACTACTTTCATCAAGTAGAACAAAGGAATTAGCAACAGATGATTGGTAGACAACTGCTTGATTGAAGTTGGAACCATGCAGCCTACTGAAGGTAAATAGCATTCCGGGTCAGTGACCTCTCTAGTGGGAGTTTGGCATGATATTGGATACACATTATGCTCTACATTGGAGCAAGGGGAGAAGAATCCAGTAGGATAGATGAATATTGCAAACCTTTTTGTAATATCCACCAGGACTTTTTTTACGAGGATCGATGAATACCTTGGTTGTACAGGCTTATTGTTGCTGCTCCAGGGTATCATGGTTCTTATAGCAGCCTTATATTCCACGTTTTTATTTAAATTTATTCCGCTTTTATTAAGCATAACATGAATGTTGTTTTTTAAACAACTAAAAAATCATGGTGCACACAATTTGTTGAAAGGAAAATTTCTCAGAACACATATTTCCAGCCTCATAACATATCATAGACTCAGCTCAAACTTCAGATATGGTTAAACCTTAAGAGTATAGTGTCTTTTATTAATAGTATACACAACATATCACCTTATCAATAACTGAACCTAACTTTCTGGGATAAGTTCACTCCAAACACTATACATTCATTTTTCGTGCTACTGCCACTATACACAGAACTATTGATCCAACTTTGTCATAATGCCATCCAAAATTGTTCTACCACCTCTGATTTACAAGTAACTGGCAACGGTGATCCTGTACCTCCGTAAACAAAATGACTTCCTTATCTGCATATATCACACTTAATCCATTCCCTCTGCCACTTGATACCGAGGATACTCTCTCTTTAGCAAGTCATTCACTCCTGTGGGATAGAAAAGCCAAAAATTCAATCATTGCTTACTGGAACTGATGGAGAGAAAATGGTGAATGAGTAGAGAGCAGCAGTGGTTCCACATGTGAACACGAGTGTCAAACCCCACATCATAACAAAGGCACCCAATAGTTGCCAGTTGATATTCTGCAGCAGCAAATAAACCAGGCAGTCAGCAAGGAGGACAGAATGAACTTGTGTGGTGAGAATGGAACATCATGATTGACAAGTTATAGAAGAAACATGCCTTGATACTATCAACAGCCGATACACCTAGAATGGATCCAACCAGTATGTGAGTAGTTGATACAGGCAACCCTATTCTGGAAGCCATCAGAACTGTAGCCACGGTGCAAATTTGGGCAGTGAAAGCCCTGGAAGGAGTTAAGAAAGACAGACGGCCTCCAAGACACCGTACCAGTTTCCATCCCCATACAGCATAGCCAACACTAACACCAATACCCCCTACAGCGCAGACCCAGACCTGTAACCACAAAACAACAAGCTACAGGTCATTACAAAAAAAAAGTGACTAGATCAAGACTTCCATCAATACTAAGAGACAAGGAATTAACAGGTAGAGACGCCTGCTTACATCTAGATCCCATTCAGGTGCCAAAATTCCCTCTGATTGTGCATTGTGGTTTTTGAAAATGTTAAGAATGGCTGCATATGGACCCATTATGGAAGCTACATCATTGGATCCATGAGCAAGACTGTCACAAAATAATCAGAATGATGGCAATTGTCAAGATCACTGTATAATACAGACTAGTTTTTGGATACACACACAGAACCTTCACATCAAAATCAAATAAAGATGTGCCACTTTGTTGAAATACTTTACAAGATAAACTAACAAATGCAAGGAAATCAAACTAGATATCATATAAACAGATACTCTGTCTCAGCCAAACTTACGCAGTAGAACATGCTAAAAGGATAAGCAAAAAGCTGAACACATCTTCGACTTTCTCATCGAATTTTTCAGCTAAGGCATGCTGTACAAGAGTCTTCCGATCATACTCAATATTCTGCAAAAGATGGTGAGTGTTAACTAGGTTACCTGATCATTTGCAAATAACAGGAACAAAGCTAGAGGTTTTCGGGGAGACCTAATCTTACATGGTCGAAGGTCAAAGCTCTGCTCTTACAAAGAAATCTCAACATTTTCTGTTGAGTGGTTTGTTTTTTTGAATGTCTCAAACGTTTGAAAGACATTCTGTTGGGGGTCCCTGCTAGAAAGTGCTTCAAAGGTAATGTTGCTGGTCCACAGACAGGACTGCACGTAACCGTAACTTCAGGACTCTGGTCCCCTCCCTCTTCCTCGTCTCCTTCATAAACTGTACCAAGCACCCTCAGTTCATTAAATTGCCTTAGAAGTTCTTCAGGAGTTATTTCTACATCCTTTTCAAGAACATTTTCTTCTTTCTCAGCATCCTGTGACACTGATGCAGCAGCATCCTGCGCGCCAGAGTTTTGACTCGTCCCCGTTTCAAAGCAACCCAAACGCTTTCGAGCCAAAGGCACTACTATTAACTGAAGCAAAGAAGGAAAAGTCGCCCCTTAGAATCTTAAGGTTAAGTGCACTGTACATCAGAATCGTTTTCTCTGTCTTTGTTTCTTAAGTTATTGACTAGTAAATACTTTGCAACAGATCACAGATGTCAACTGAAGGCACGTACAAAAGCAAGTAAAAAAAGCACGTACAAAAGCAAGTAAAACAGCGAATGCAGCTGACGAGCCTGCAATAACAGCAGCCTTCCCTGATGGCATATCATGTAGGCTTGTTCTAGGAGCGCCCTGTAAAACAAGCGCACAACTTTCAGAATGTACCAAAGTACCCCCTTGATGAACATCATACAAAATTCTCTACACTCCCTAAGCATCATTTCAAGAAAATGATGTGCCTTGGTAAGAAGAGACAGGCAGAAACATAAAATTTGAGATCTCATCGAAGTGATCAGAGCTAGAAGATCCCAAACAGGAAGAAATCCAAACTACAGAGTACATACAAAGAAAGGGAGAGGGTGATTTCAAAAACTGTTTTTTAAAAAAGTTGAAACCCTAGTAAGTGATGCAAAGCTTTATGGTCTGCAAAGACAAGCTGTTCTTGACTCGATATAAATATATCTACACCTATGCCACTGATACATACCATTTTACAACATTCTCCACATCAAAAGCTGACAAATTTTCAACACTTCAAAAGAAAATAAGCCCTTTACCCTGTAGATGATGAAGAAAATGAGTACCAATACTGTAACTCCATAAAAGAAAGGTAATGCCTGTAAGGTCCTCCGCTCTGCAAAATGTGATCTTAGCAGCATGAGCTTGATAAAACCAAAAAGGGTGGCAGCTGCTACAGTAGCAATCAATGGGGGAACAACCCATGATAATAGAATTGATGCAACACCTCCAACATGGAAAAGTGAACCTGAATCATGCTGCATGAAGGAAACCTTAGTCATTATAAGTATTTGCAAGTGGACAGCTTTGAAAATGTATATACCTAGATGAATCCAGGAACATTCCCAAACTCATCCTCTAAAAACACAACATAGTGCAGTTTCAATCTCACGATAGTCACTCATAAGATTGAAAACCATAAACTCCATCACGCATGGCAGGGACTAGCTACTATGACATCCCCAATGACGTCATCAGCGTCCAACAGTGGGTGTAGACCATAGTATAAAAATATGCTCTCACACATACACATCCACACCCCCACGCATACTTGAGCATCCATTTATACAAAGTCTTCGTACTGAGTTTCTGTCGGCACTCCGGAGGTGAAGAGCAGACTCAGCCATGACCAAGGCTAGCACTCAAGGAGAAGGCTAATTCAAAAAATGTCCAAAAACTCTTCATTCAAGCTACAACTGCTTGTGAAGTCTAAACGATTTCATTTTAGTCTCTCCCAAACGAGCATCTAAATCTATTAAATGTATTTTAATCTTTAAATGCAATCTATTACGTAGTCCTATTTTTATTTAGCTTAATTTCCTTGTTCATTCAGATCTTGAGCCTTTTCAAAAGTTGTTATGTCTGAACTGAACTGATGGAAAGCCAAAATTACATCTTATAAATGTGGGTGTTAGCACATCCCACTTCGCAAGACATACTCATCTTGGAAGGCAGAAGGGATCACAAATGTCAACTTTAGCAAAGGCATTGGTATAGACATCAGAACCATGAAAAGAGGTGATTTTCTCTGTACGCTAGACTAAGAACTTTTGTTTTTCAGGGCTCTCAAAAATTCCATCCATTTTTAGGATCTACTAAATAGGTCCCCTCAAGTGAAAAAAGTAATTAGGTGAAATATTTATGAGTGAAGAGGAGCTCACATCTAAGATTCTCCCTCTCTCTCTCTCTCTCTCTCTCTCTCTCTCTCTCTCTCTCCATTGCTCTAAGTGCATGACAGGTTACCTTCCTTCCAGTACAAAGTTGAGGCCCCTCCATCCCGCTCACATATCACGAGTTGAACCAGGTCATCCGAGGGGGTCTCTTACAGCTACACACATCCAGGACTTGGTTGACACCTCGTGAGCACCCTGTGAAGCTCAGCTTCCACAGAGACCACTGCATCCGGATTTGAGCAGAGGGCGTCATTGATCCGGCAAGAGACACATGGATCCACCTCCCCCCACTCCTTGAGGATATCAATTGTGTCCTACCCAGATTAGAGATGTTGGAGGCCTTCATCCATGCGGCTGTCCGACAGCAAGACTCAGCCACATAGGCGAGATCAGGGTGCACGGCCAATTTCCACTCATAGTATAATCACTGAGTTTTTCCAGCCAAACAACACCGATCAGCAAGACTCATGGAGATGCCGGCTGCAAGGACTCGAGCTAGAGATACATCAGACTCACCAAAAGACTGAGGCACAGATCACATTAGGGGACCTTCCCTCCAGGAGTGATAGTGGCAATTGTTCACCGCAGGGCTATAGCTTGGAGGGCATAGCACGCCATTAAAATTAGGGTCACGTATGTTTCAGCCCTAGGGGATGAACCATACTCCAATCATACTACTCATATGACGTATGTGAATGGTCACGTATGGAAAAAACTATGGATGCAAGCACAGGGTGGGGTAGGTTGCTCTCTCGCGGCACACTCATCCACATATTACTTTACGCAAATGACGTGGCTCTCTTGTCTTCCTCAGCAGAGGGGCTCCACAGACACCTTGACGCACTACAGTCCTTTTGTAAGTCTCATGATTTGAAAGTCAACTTGGGTAAAACCAAGGTTATGATCTTCAATAAATCTCAAGCCATCATGCGCGATGAGCATTTGATGGGTCTCCTATTGAGGTAGTTTCATCATACACTTATCCTAGGGTCGTCTTTTCCGAGCCCATCTTCACTATGAGACCCACGATGCATGCACGCGGCCTAAGCAGAGGATATGCTTCATTGGCTAGGCTAGAGAGGCAATGCTTCCGCTCTCACTTTCAGGATCCACGGACCAAAGGGTTGCTTTTTGACTCCTTGGTCCACCCAACAGGGATGTATGGCAGTCCATGCTGGGGGCCAGACTTGTCGGATACAGAGTGGGCCAAGGTAGAGCAGCTACAGGTTCTCATGTTATCACGGATGATCCGTGGTAAGCCATCCGTCCCTCACCGGATCATTCGGTTCGGAGTTTGGGTCACCCCCATTACAGCTAGATGCTGCATTTCAGATCATTACGTATATGTACCGAGTTAGGGAGTATGGGGATTACACATCCGGACGTAGCAGGATACCATGGCTAGCATTGTCCTCTTCTATGGCACTTGCAGCAAGGGGAGACCAGAGGTGTTGGTATGCATGCACAAAGAGACGGTTTGCAGGACTAGGGCTCACATGGACAAACTACCTCCTTTCCAGTACAACATGGATGCTCCTTTCTCTCCCCTCCTATCACACGAGGTCAACCAAGTTATCCGTGAGGATCTACTACAACTACACACATTCCGGACTTGGTTGGGCCCGAGTGATCTTCCAGTGAAGCTGGGCTTCTACAGAGTTCTTACATATCACAACGGAGGGTTTCATTGATCCACCAGGATACACGCAGATTCACCTACCCCACTCGTTGAGGATCTCTCTTGGGCAGTTCCGGGTCTCTTCACACACACTTCATATCGAGAGCGGCAAAGCAGAGCGGTTACCCAGGGAGAGGTGCATATGCACACTATGTGACATCGTTGAGACAGAGGATCATTTCATCTTTAGGTATCCTGTTTACTTTGAGATCTAAGGGCGTTTCTACTGCCTCTTTAGAGATAGTTATGTTTTGGCCCGTTTCCTCTCCTACCCAGACCAGCGTTGTTTGGTTTCATTCATGAAGTGCTCAGACACCGCAATAGGATACTCCGAGCACGGAGACAGGAGCGGACTTCTTCCTCGACTAATACCTCTCAAAGCCCTATCGCGGAGTTCTTTCAGCCAGATCACATAGACCCCCACGAGGCGAGACCTCAACATGATCGTGACCCGGAGCCTGTGACCCGACAGCTCAAACAAAGGGTTGACTCACAGATCATACTTGGGGACATCCTCTCCTTGTTTAGGGTCGAAGCTCGACCGACGGGGGTCACAGTGGCCCTGGTTAGACGCAGAGCTATGACCAAGAGACGTACCAAGACTCCACCCTTGGGAGGAGCGACTGTGCTCTATTGCTAACCTCATGCCTCCACTTCCACAACCTCATACATCCTGATGTCTTGCTGCTGCTAATGATGATGATGATGGTTATGATGATGTCAACGATGATGCTGAGATTGATATATATAGTCGAGATATGACTATGTTGTACTTAGGATTTAGCCATTTTGCATTTTTTTGCATTCTGCATTGATGTGGATTCTCTCTCTCTCTCTCTCTCTCTCTCTCTCTCTCTCTCTCTCTCTCTCTCTCTCTCTCTCTCAAATCCCACAACTCTTTAATTCATGACCTCATAGATCCCATGTATGCAAATAACTACTGGACGATCATTGTTGGCCATTCCATTCTTCTCATGAATGCTGAGCTCGCATCTCCTAACACTGAAGCTGGTAATGCCGTCGTCTTTTCAAATGAAGCATGCAACATTTTGCCCTTCCTACCAACCATCTTCCATTCTTCTTCCATGAGAAACGTCCGAGAAATGATGGCCTTCTCCTGTGCCCCGTCTTGCTTCACTTTCTTTTCTGTTGAGGACTTCGAAGGCTGCATGGCACTCTCTTGCACCACATACCTAACCGAGTATCTTTCATCTGACTTGGGAACATCTTATTTATCCTCAACGGTAGATGCCTAGTACATATATTCCGCTTTTAAACCCACAGTGAGCCTATGATTTGCTGCCCACTTTGGGCAATTCCTAACAAAGTGCGAAGTGCAGTGACAAACGGAAGGAGGTAAGGAAATGACCAATGACCATGCCAAGGTGTATGGGTCACTTTGAGATACACATCAATGAGCATGCTGAGAGCGTGGACATACGAGCAATTGCGAGGCAGACTTTTGACGAGACTACTCCACATTGGACCACATCTCTACCCTCAAAGCCATCATAGAGTAAGCTTAACACCGAAAGCAAACATTATATTCCTTCTCTGCGGACTTCTAAAAGGTCTTCGATTCAGCATCATGAGCTCGCATCATCCCACTATGCCAAGCTTTGGGCATAGCACATGATGCTACATGGGTAGCCATGGCTCTATATGAGAGAGTACCACATAGGGGCTGTCAAAGGGGATGAGCAACACCATTGGGGAGAAGCTGAGATGCACCCACTCTCTTTAGCCTTTACATCCATGAGTTACTACATGATCGACGTTTGATCCTAGCACATATTGTCATACCAATCTTCCTATATGTTGATGACGTGGTGCTGATCTCAAACGACAACAAAGGGACGATATATACCTAGATGAGTCCAGGAACATTCCCAAACTCATCCTCTAAAAATACAACATAGTGCAATTTCAATCTCATGATAGTCAAGCAGTTTCAACAAAGAGACGATAGATGTTTTGCAAGCCTTCTATGTAAGTAGAGACATGAAGGTCACCTAGGTAAAACCAAGCTTATGATCTTGCTGACCTCAAACGACAACAAAGGGACGATATATACCTAGATGAGTCCAGGAACATTCCCAAACCCATCCTCTAAAAATACAACATAGTGCAATTTCAATCTCATGATAGTCAAGCAGTTTCAACAAAGAGACGATAGATGTTTTGCAAGCCTTTTATGTAAGTAGAGACATGAAGGTCACCTAGGTAAAACCAAGCTTATGATCTTTAACACTAATGAAGCTCAACTTTAACGCAAGGATTTCACACTTTCTGGAAAGCTGATTGAGCTAATTAAATCATATGTGTACTTGAAGATGCATTTTCACAAGTCCCAATTATGTATATATCTAGATGAATCGAAGAACGTGCCCAAACTCATCCTCTAAAAGCACTACACATAGAGCAGTTTCTATCTCATGACAGTATTAACAAGGTTGAAAACCATAGCTCCATCTCGCATAGCAAAGACTAGCTACAATCACATCCCCACCAATGTCATCAGCACCCAATGATGGATGTAGACATAGTATAACATATGCTCACACATATACATATCCACACACCAACACATCCTTGAGCATTCATTTATACTAAGGTCTTCGTATTGAGTTTCTATCGCCACTCCCAAGGTGGCCAAGATCATAGATGATACTCGAGATTTTTGTGTTTTGAGTACTAGTTTTGAGATTCTTAGGTAAGCCCTCAGCAAGGGCCTTAACATAACCTTGCCTCAGCCCATAGTTGCTTGTATAAGTTACTTCAGGATTGTACTTTGTCCCATAGGCCTGTGAGGCCTCCCGATCTCTCCCATATGATATATACCTAGATGAATCCAAGAACATTCCCAAACTCATCCTCTAAAAACACAACATAGTGCAATTTCAATCTCATGAGAGTCACTCATAAAATAAAAACCCATAAACTCCATCACGCATAGTAGGGACTAGCTACTATGACATCCCCACTGACGTCATCAGCGCCCAACAGTGGGTGTAGACCATAGTATAAAAGCATGCTCTCACACATACAAATCCACACACCCACACATACTCGAGCATCCATTTATACACAGTCTTCGTACTGAGTTTCTCCCATATGATATATATCTCCATGTACATGAGTGCATGCATGCGGACCTACATATTTGTGTGTGTGCACATGCTTTTCTCTGTCACTAGAAGTCTCAATAAGGTATTATGATGCTTTTGAAAAATTTATGAGAGAGAGAGGGAAAAAAGAGACCAGTGATAAAGTTTGCGCACACACACACAAAAGAATGCATGAGCTTCTCAACAAGTCATCTAAAATGCATGACCTTATAAATTCTCACCTTACTCCAATATATTGAATTAAATCCTTGTGTAGTAAGCGCTATTCCAATAATGGTCCCCTTGATGGAGAGAGATGAAGTCACCGGCATCTCCATGTAGTTTGCTAGAGCAAGCCACATTGCTACAAAAAAATCAAACCCAATGTGAAAGAACCTGGAAAGGAATAGGTGGAAGGTCTTGATAGTAAAGACAAACTAAACCACAGATAGCCTTGCACAGAGCGAGATCTATGGTAAAGGATACATACTTGCTGCAATTATGGCAATCATAAAGCCCCACATCATAAGATCCAAAGCAGGCCTTTCTTTCAGTATCTGCATATAGCAAAAACAAACTTGAAACTTTGACTAGCTGGATATAGGCATATATATGGCACTTGCGCATAATCATAATCATGGGCATGTGGAATTTTGGGAGGTGGGAAGTTTGCAAGAAACGGGCAGGTGGCGGATGAATTCAGGACTGCATACGAGTTATGAACTTGAAAAAAGTATTATAGCAGAGGTGGCAATGTAGCATTACTACCCTAAGGAAACAGGTGAATAGTTTCTGAAGCCTCCATTACCGAGAAGGGTTCCTGATAGAACAGGTACTGACTTTTTCGGCATACAGAAAAATTCAGGAAATCTGTCGGTACTATTATAGCCAAAGGTATTATAAGAGAATGCATCATCGGAACAGCAACTGACTTCAAGCTTCTTTTATTGTAGTAGTAGGCCTTTGTAGCATTACTACCCTAAGGAAACAGGTGAATAGTTTCTGGAGCCTCCATTACCGAGAAGGGTTCCTGATAGAACAGGTACTGACGTTTTCGGCATACAGTAAAATTCAGGAAATCTGTCGGTACTATTATAGCCAAAGGTATTATAAGAGAATGCATCATCGGAACAGCAACTGACTTCAAGCTTCTTTTATTGTAGTAGTAGGCCTTGACGAGCCTCGGCAGAAGAGCACAAACACCAATGGCCCGACGTAGCAAGCATCGTGATATAAACGTTCCTACCTTAGCTCGGAAGCATTGAAGTTAAACAATAGATCTCTTCCGAAACGCGGTCCAGAGAATCGCACTGGGTGATTCAATTCTTACGCTTGATTCTGTTCCGTCGATGCTACGATCTCCGAGAAGGGTAGCCCCTGCAATCTCCATGATGAAGGCTAAAACCACCGATTGTCGTAACGTCAGCGTGCCTGAGCCCACCGATGCACCGAACTGCAAACAAAACAAATCATAGACATTAAGCATCTGGGACGATTGTCATTTGGACTTGTCGAAATTCTCTCAAAGTTCAAAACTTACCGAAGTTGGAATATCGTTAGCTCCCGCCATAAATGCGAGAGCAAACGACGTGAAACCTCCAGCAATCGGGATCCATCCATACGTAGAAGTCCATCGCCTTGGTAATATTTGGGGAGGAAATGCAGGGAAGCTTACGTCCATTTCTGATCATGAAACGCTCTTTCACAGCCACCAACAGCGTTTATCCAGGATTTCAGCCCAGGATTTCAGCCAATCTCTGAGCTTCGCGCCCCACCAGCATAACGACTGCAGCCTCCCATCGCGCGATCATACCAGCCGATCAGAAACATCAGCTGCGGCATTTTGCGAAATACAGGATAGCTTGCCACGAACGTTTGGAACTTGGAGCTTGGGATGCGTTTTCGCATTCAGGCGTATCAAGTCGAAACGACAGCCAAGGGAGATACAGAGGGAGATTGCGCTGGTAGCAAAAAGGTTCCCCGATCGAATAAAGCGAGCTGAGCAAGAAGATTTGGATGCAAACGCGTTTTCAGGAAATCTGCAGGGATTGCGTGCAATCCCTCAATCGTCCCACACAGAACCAAGAAAATCTACTACGTTGCGACTTGCAACTCCATCTGTCTGTCTCCCCACTCTCAAACACGAAAATGCGTGCCCAAACGGATCGTTTTCTTGTGCGTTTCGCTTGCGGCATGGCCAGGGATCACGTCCTGCTGGCTGCCAACAGCGCTAGCAAAAACGAAAAAGCATTGAGATCAGTTCCGTGAGCAGTTCACTCCACGGGAGAGACCTCGACAATCCCAATCCCAATCGTCTGCAGAGCAAATGGCAAATATTTGGGCGTGCGTGAGAGCACCAAGGCGCTATCTTGACAAAGGAGCAGCAGCTGTGCGACCAAGAGACGGAAAAACTGGATCTGGGGAAAGGGAAGAGAGGCAATGGAATCGAGAAAGCAGAAGATGGAGGTGCAATTCGGAGAAGATAAGGAAAGGAAGAAGAAGAAGATGGCTATGGCGATGGCTATGGCTATGGCTATGGCTATGGCGATGGCGGTGACATAAATACTTCCTTTCATCATCATCATCACTCATTGCTTCCTAACCCTACCCTAGTCAACACCATAGTCAACTCCAACTCCATAGAAACCCGCACCACTTTGCATCTTTCGAACGCACTTCGGTTCCCACTCACCACTCTCCTCACTCTCGTTCCCCTTCTTGGACCCGCCTCCAACCCTGTCCTACACCGTTCACAGTCAGATTCAGGTGCCTATTGGCTTGGAAGGTTGATTGATAGAGGAACATCGCACCAGAATTGCCCGCTCGGAGACTCATATTTTTCTTCGACAACGGGGCAATCAAATGCCAAGATGCAGCCCTATGAAAGTCGAGGCACACCATGGGGTGTGGGAAAGAACGCCAATTCTTAGCATTTCCACTCAAGCGGGACCATCCTCTTTGTTAGTAGATGATAGTTTAGAGTGTTTACAAACATAGCATAACATGGGCACATTACGCCCATGGATCATGGACAAGCAAGATTGCCCACCCACATCCAACCCACAACCAAATTGCATTCAATGCACCATGGGCAGGCATGGGTGGACAAAGTCTAAGATGTTAGCAAGTGATAGTTTAGCTCTCAATAGCTACCCCTCACACCATGAGCCATAAGCAATATGTCCCCGTGTTGATTCAACCATCTTTTTGTGTGGAATTTTTGTATATCTAGTCTTTTTTTGGGTCTAGCCAACCCTTAATATAAGCCAACTAGACCTTATCCCATGTTGAGAGTAGCTTGGTCCCATGATTGATGCACCCACCTCTTGGAATAATTTTCTTAGCCCTATACCTTCATCTTCCGACTAACTCTTGCCCCAACATGGTAGATTTCCTTTGCATTTTCGTTTATCCATTCCAACTACCCAAGGTTGGATTGCATGGTTTATATCCTCCCAACATACCCTACGGTTCACTTATGAAATCACCTTTACATAACTTAGGTACCAACGGTTGCTTAGTATTGTACCATGATGCAAGCCCACATGAACAATACAACCTACGGGCCACTTGATCTAAATGACGTATGGCAAGGTTGCCATCCCCCTTGTTCATGTTCATGACAACAAACCTAGATGACAAGTCTTCTATAGGTGGGACCTCACATTATATGCATGATGGTTTCATCTCCCTCATCCTTGACTAACCTAGAGGATAAGTCTTCTATAGGTGGGAGCTCACATTATATGCATGGTGGTGTCATCTCCCTCATTATATGGCTAACAGTAAGTACTTCACTTCAATGCCCTAACTTTGGATAAGATTTGTATAAGCTCTCAACACAGCCTATTCCCCTAGGGGGACATAATCCCCTTATCTACTTATTTACTCAATTGATTATAACACCAAACTCTCTCTCTCTCTCTCATTCATGTATAAGTAGCTTGGTTATTCACTTGTGAAACCTTGGGGCACTAGATGCCAAGAAAGAGTCATTGGAAGGATAGTATTTTGCAACACACACACACATATTAGTACACACACCCTTAGTGTGCAAAATATTGGTACACATACCTTTAGTGTGCACCACCTTCCCAAGTCCACACACACATTGTGTGGGTCCCCCATTGCCTCTCTTCAAACCCGTTATTACATTTTAATGATAGCTCACATGCTAGCATGGACAATGAGCTCATGTGGTATCTAGCATGGGCCATTCTATGTCCATGATGCTAGATCAAGCATTTACTAACCACTAAGTTCCTATGAATGTGTGTCCCAAAGACTTCCCTAATACACTATCAGTTAAGATGGGATCCCATTAAATCATTAGACCTTAAAAATTGTTGGTCTTCCTACTTTAGGCCATTCTGGCCAACCTTTAACATGATTCTAAGAACACCACTACTTTAAAAAAAACACTTAATATTAGAGAACACATGCCATGGCCTACATCCACCAATGCCTCTAGAGAATTTCAAGCGGTGATGATGAGGAAGATAGAAGAATCATTAAACAACCATATGCACCTTTTGCCTTCTCTAAAATAGGTAAACCGCAATGAAACAATGGTTGTGAATGCCCATTTGTTGTTGATTTGCTATCAAAGTGTGTCATCTAATCTTAAGCTTCTTAACTAGTTTTTTTGTTTTAGCCTTCCCCAAGTTTGTCCTGACATCTTGAGCTTCCTAACTCGCCTCTCTCTCCTACCCCTCCTCACTTAATTAAAGCTTCAACCACTATTATTATCTAGGGACACACCTGAGTGAGCTCCTACAATAACAGTATGATGTAGGGGTTAGTCAAGACATATTTCCATTGATCCTGAATTTATTGTGACACCCCTTAGCGAGATAATCCTTTCTACTTTATGAATGGATTGACCCTGATGATGCAGGAATTGAAGACCATTTGAGATTTTATCTTGCAGGTATATGGGCATGACTTACTTTGAAATGGAAATCAGAGGGTTCCATTTCATGATTAATACCTTTACCTTAAGGTCCCCCAAAATTTTGGGGTTTCTGTTTACTCCCATGGGAATTTTTCTAACATTTGAAAATATTTCATTTACTTTTTAGGAGCCAACCTCTGACTACTTTTGGAGTATTAAAATGCAAAGATTTGTTTATTGCTAATCTAGATAGAGTGACATGGATAACAACTATGTGGTGGTACCACTGATTGAAGCCTGGCTTCCACAACAAAAATATATTTTTCTAACCTTCAGTTTTGTTGTGATGGTGTTGGGTGAGTTCACACGCCTCTCCATCGGATTTGCAAGGTAAAATCTTGCGCATGACTTTGTGGAAAAGGATGATAGCAACTTGGGGGAGTACACTTGCATACCTTGTGATGAAGGATATAGTATTCTTGACTTTTCTTGTATACCTTTACTTAAATATGTTGGATTGATATGAGGATTGTAAGAGGAACTACCAGGATACTTGATCAAAGAAGAAGTTATCTTTTGGGTGTTTACCATTTGAAAAATCTTCAAGAGATTGCTTGCTTGGATTCTCCACTTAGAAATGCACCTAGAGTAATCATTTAGATATCCAAACAAGGAAACAAGAGAATCTTAAGACATGAACTAGCCTTGATAATCCCCATTGCTGCACCTTTTATCATTATGCAATTGTGAACATAGTCGTATGAGGCAATATTGGGCTACTGCCGAGGGCCTTCTAAAAGTTTTGACTAAGAATGTGGAATGGTGGAGGTATAGATTTATCAAAATAGTAAGTAACACACACACGCGTGTGCACGTGTGCTGCAAGTATGTGCGTGCATATGCACATGCACACACACATGCACGCGCATTCATGCATGCGCATGCACATGCACACATTTTTAGTAAAGCTTTTATTATCAAGTGGAAAACCTCAAAAGAGGTAAAAACCCACAAAAGTTACAAAAAGAAAAAGAGTAACCCTGGCCCAAAGGACAGGATCAAACATCCCAAAATGTCATAGAGAAGTAAGTACAAGTATCTAGGATGTTGGAGGAGAGGACATGAAGACCACATCCTCCAAAGCAGTCCCATTCTGAGCTAAAAACAAATTTAAAGGCTTAACAGAACCATCATCAAAATAAACTTTCTTTGGACCCTTGTGTTTTCTTCACGTATACGGGTATCCGGAACTTTTGGAGGAGACTCAAAAGCTACTTGCATCAAAGGGTGACGATCCTTGAGCACAAATGTAGCAGAAGCACTACCCCATATGGAGGAAGAACCAAAATCCAACATTTGAGAAGCATGCTGGGTAGTTGTATCCAATCCAACAGAAGCATCTATAGTATATCAACCCCAATCGGCAAGGAAGTTTTTGACTGATGACATGCATCCACATCTCTCTCTCTCTCTCTCTCTCTCTCACATACACACACACATAAACACACACACACACACACGTATGTACATATGTATTTGCATTCATATGTACATATACATGCATGCACACATGTACTTGTATATACGTATGTATTTACATCTATATGTACATATGCATGCATGCACACATGCACACATATTTATGAATGTATGTGTATGCACATGGATGGATGCACCTATGCACATATACATATTTATGCACAAACATATGTATGTATGCACATATGTATGTGTGCACACACATACATACACACATATGCATGTATGTACGTAGATATAGATGTATGTATGTGTACATATATACATACATATCTATATAGATAAGTATACATGTATATACATACATACATACTTACATACATGCATACATACATATATATGTGTACATAGGCATGTAGGTACATATGTATATACATACATGCACACATGTATATGTACAAAAATCTATAAGTACCTATGGACATACATATGTGCATACATACATACATGTGTTTGCACATACATACATACACATGTATGTATGTACACACATATACACAAATATGTACGAATTCACATATATATGTATGTATATGCACGGATACATATAGATGCTTGTGCATACTTACATATTACATATTTATGTACGTATGTACATAAATATGCACGGATATATATAGATGCTTGTACGTACTTACATACATATATACATACGTACGTATGTAAATGCATGCATACACATGTATCTACATACATACACACATTCGAATGTACATATGTATATATGTGCATGTACAAATATATGTGTGTATGAACAAATATGTGTTGTGTGTGTGTGTGTGTGTGAACAAATATATGCACATATATACAAAGATATGTATGCAAATACGAGCACTCATATGTGCCTATGCTTGTATGCACATAATATCATGCATATGTGCATCTGTTTTTATGCACATATGAGAACTCATATGAGCACACATATATATGTACATATGAGCACTCATATTTATGTACGTACATATGTGCATATATATGTGTGTATGCACATATGTATATCACATACAAGCATACAAATGCCTGTGTGTATACACATATCTACATATAGACACATGCACATACACTCTATTTCTAAAATCTATATCTCACTCATGGAATCTCAAATTTGCCTACTACAACTCCCATTCGATCCCTATTTTCCCAGATAAAAATCATACAACATTTGATTTGTTGCCTATTCATGGTAAGAATACCTATTCATCTTGTTCTTGTTCCTTCTTGCTGTGCACTTCTATTGCTCTCATTTCATCCCTATCTTTACATGCTTGCCTGATTAAGCTATAACCTACCAAGCTATGACTTGCTCTGGCCGTGCCTGACAGCCACATCACAATTTGGATTACCACACCCTGCCACCCATCGAACGCGATCCATTCTATTCTTTGACCATTTGAGAATTGGTGTAGCCCTTATGGGAAGGAGGAGGAGAAGAAGCAGAGGAAGAATTAATGCAAGGAGATGCTTTCGTGACCATTACTCTCTCTATTTGCCCACGGGCTGCTCCTACTGGCCCTGCTCCCAGAGGAGGCAACAAAGGGTGCTCACAGAGCAAGAGTGCACCTCGTAGATCAGAGGGTGCCTTATAGATAGGTCCTTAGACCTATATAGTTGCCGGAAGTCAGTGAAGAACATTCTCGAGGTGTCCATAGGTTAATCGCAGGAGAGAGTTTTTTCACAACAGCCATAGGCCTTGGAATCTCACTGTTCACCCCTCTTTCTTTCTCCACAATTAATAGGACTCTCCCATTTTTCATCTCATAGGTCACCTATAGGCACAAGCACATACATATGTACATACATGCATGCATGCATGTGCGCACACACACTCACACACACATGCATATATATACACAAATATATATATCTATATATATGCAAAAATACTCTAAATATATACATAAATCCTTTTAGAAGAACTTATATATATATATATACACACATATATGCATATGTGTGTGTGTGCGCACGCGTACGTGTATGTATAGATTTTAAAGTATAATTTTTTGTAGTTGGATGTGTCCTTATAAATCATCCCACACCTACAAAGGGTTCATGGATAAAATCGACAGAGTTGTCATGCTCGAGTCATCCTCCTTTTAGCTCATTCGATATGGGAATATGGGGCACGTGTTGGTTTATAATGGATGATTTATTGCTCTTCACTACAATCACATACATTGTCCTTGTACCTATTGAGGCTTGAGAGGAAGCTAATTATCAACTAAGATATTAGCTTCTATAGAATTGAAATGGCCAAGTACTCAGCTATCTTTGAATATATTTATATCTCATGCATTGAGGGTATGTATACATATGTATGTATGTATGTATGTATATGCATATTTTCTACTCTAGCATGTTATTGCATGTCATAGGACTACCACATCAACATGTTTGCCATGTTTGCCACATTTCATGGGCTACTACATCGTGTGTAATATCTATCATTGGGCTAATGTTTAGTTTATGAACACACAAATGGCTAAGATGCTATCCTTACAAGGTGCCATTATGTCATCGGGTTACATGGGATGTGACATGTGCTAGTTCCATATCATTTGCCTTTCTAGAGAAGTTTTATTCTATTCACGAGAGTTACCCCAAGGCTTCGATGCAATAAGCTAGCAAGCACTAAGCACTAAATGCCTTGCATGGGTAAGAAACACATGCTCATTGAAAGGATAATATAAGGACAAATATAGAAGAGGACACATGCTGAATTTTCATGTGGTCAACAAGACAATGACACTTTGCACAACTAGGCAATAATCCCAATGATGCTTCACTACTTCGAGATGCTAATATACATGATGTATATTATGGTTGGAGCAACAACATGTTGATTTCAATTGTGGCAACAATGCCAAATAGCCTCTTGTTATTGCAAATCCACATGTTGGTTTGGTAACACCAGGTAACACCCTATCATGTGTTATGGATGCAAAGTTGAGGACAAAGGTTTTGGGGATAGAATGAAGCTAGACATGGATGGTGGTACTTAGCTTAAGATGATGAACAGTCCTCAAAATTTGTAAAGGAAATGCATCGCCACTATAAGACCTTGAACCAGGAAATATATGGTCAATACATTAGGCAATTTACGGTTCAACAAAAAGTCACATAAAAGGAAGGAATCAAGAAGACCAAGTAGGTAAAAGGAATGGATCCCATGTAGAAGATGCATATGGTGAAGAGCATCATGATGTTCTTCCTTTTGAAACTAGATCACAAGATCATCATGTTCCTGAGAATAATCAATGATGCCATGATGCCCATATAATCACATGAGGATCACACAACCTTCAAATCCAAGATATCCCAATAGCAGGATGACTCATGGGCTCATGCCACATGTAAGGAAGGCTGATTAAAGTGTTCATCAAAGGAGGATATAGTTATGCCATAGCCTAGCCATATTCATTTATTTTGCATGAGGATACCAACCAATATGATACTTTTATGCCTCATCCTAGCATATAGACAAATTATGCCTCAATATTATTGATGATGCCCTAATTTCCAAAACGCTGTCAAGCTATGGCAGTTGCAAAATGCAAAAGGATTCTTTTGGGACAAGTACTCAAATAAAATAACAGCCCCAGTAATGGAAATGAACATGGAGAACAAGAGAAAGAGGGATATTATAAAAGTTTGTAGGAACAATACGCTGATTAAGATGACCCCTTGACATCACAAAACTAATAGGATAAATACTTTTATGCAGGGTGATGTAACCAACCTACATAAAAGTGATAATGAGGTAGGCCTAGTTGGTAAAGGATAGATCATGGTGAGCTAAGCAATGATGGAGTACTTTATGATAGAGATCAAGATAGAAATGTTGAATCAGTAGAGGAATATCCACTAGATATTGATATTAGATGTTATGAGAGGAGCACCTGTTGGTATGTGGATTGCAAAGGCTTAATGTATTACAATTTTTAAATATGTGGCAAGCATGAGATGTTTAGAGGAAGATGACTCTAGAAAGTAGCAGAGTTGCACTAGTACCTAAGGTATTTCTTTGTATTTTCAAGATTTTTTAATTATGAAAATTATACAAATGAATAGCATTTTATGTTGTGGATATGATTTGAACTCTAATCATGCTTGAGTAGGAAAAACAATCATCACATGATCATGACCAGATGCATAGCAAAGCGAGTGGACCCATGACTCATCGTAGCTATGTGATTGCACTCTTGCAATGAGATATTAGTAGAGTGACTCCTTGTCATAATTTATGAGTTTTGATCATGCTATGGGTAAGACCTCAAGCAATCATCCAATTCCTTTTCCGTTGAGTGCAAGAGTTATGATTTTATGACAGTTTATGATGATTGGCTACAATCTAATCTTCCTTGTGAGCATGAGGAGTTCTCTTTTTGGGGTCATTGATACATGATACTTCCATCTATCATCAGTGGTGCTAGTCTTTTGTACAATGTTCATGTGTTGCGTGATCATGTTGTCACATTCATGCCATTTTGTGGCCCTAAGTATTCATGGGATGATTGGCATTTGCTATCTACTTAATCCTTAGTTTGTTGATGTATAGCATATCCAAAAATGTCACCTTGCTTAGAGAGGGAGATGGAGAGGAAGAGGTTTTCAATTATTTGAATACTTATATTATATGATTGATGTATGTCTCAATGCTTTTTCTAGAGAGTAGGTAGTGTGTGGATGATGTGGAGGTGGTTTCTAGATGACATGGACCGATGATTGATGTGTGTCTCACTGCTCTTCCTAGGGAGTGGGCAGAGTGCATTCTATAAGGGGTGGGTTAAAATTCACAACGGCTCATTGAGAGGGGGTGCCATAGGATGCCTCCCATTTGTATTTCCCTAAATGAGAAGAGCATGGGAAAGTGACACATGTAGCATGGAAGGAGAAAGATGGGGAGATAAAGAGCTTGCAAGTTGCCACATAGGCAACACATAAGCTACAGGGTGGGGAAGCAAAAAGAGGTTTGATCCTCAATAGAATGGCTTACAAAAAGTCACTCCTTTTAGCCATCAGGTCATGCCATCTCTCATGAGAAGAAGCCCCCAGATTACGTTTTTCTCTTCATTCATGTTCCTTGTTAAGGTTGCACACCCGGCAAATGTTTCCAGGTAAAAAACATTACTTTTCCAAGTTCCTTTTGTGAGTGCATTTTAGTCTTCTCTAGCAGATCATTAAAAATGATTTTTTTAATGCTAGGAGAGGCCGCACTAGCGCAGCATGTCCTAGCATAAAACTTTGACACCCTATATCTTTTGATTGGCAAATCCAAATGGGGTCATCTAGTATATCAAATCAAATGTCAAGACATGATTTACACACTTGTCGTCTTTGTTTCAAGATTTAATAAAGTTACATGCATAAAAATAAGCATTTTATGAAGCTATGGCTAAATTTATCCACCAATTTTAGAGCTTGATCATTTTAGGCTTTTTTTGTTTCAAGGGTGCGATTAGTAGGATAGCCCAATTAGGCATTCCTTTTTGTCCTTGAAGAAATTTGCATTTTAGAGCAAGCACTAGGAAGGGGGGCCATACTATAAGTGGTTATGGGAAGAGCCACTAATGCTTCATGAAGTCGTCATGTCACAATATCTAAGCTTGTCACCAAGTTTTTTAGGAGATGGATATCCCGACTCCTACGTTGAAAGGTTTGAGTAGATCTGTGAGACCTTTGGAGATATCAATGACTTGGATAAAGTGAACACATTCAGGCTAAGCCTTGATGGTGAGGCAGGCCAATGGTATAGGGCCTTAGAAGTTGAGGAAAAGATCAGCTGGTAAACATTAAGGAAGGCTTTTATAGTGGGATTCACTCCCATTGGGCCGAAATAGTGTCCGATCAACTAGTTGTAGAAGGTTAAGCAAAAGGCGCATGAAACCTTATGGGAATACAGTGCTAGGATGAAGCATCTAAATTCCCACTATGAGATGCATGGGAGGATGAGCGACAAATAGCTCCTGCTGCCTTGATTTCTCATTGGATTCAGGGATGCCAAGTTGCATGATCACTTGTTTACCCTACATCCTTCAAATTGTGCAGCAAGGCCGCAGTGCTCTTGGTCGATAATATGAAGGATAAAGCACAACCAAAAAAATCACTTGTTGCTCCTTCTGTAATGTCTAATACTGGCAAGACAACTAGCACTTGGGAGGATAATGATGCCACTCATGTGGCTAATAGATTAGATAGCCATGGATCTACTAAATCAAGTAGCTCAATAGCTCGAGGGTGGGCTGGGTAGAGAAGACCCTAGCAATTTGCACTTGTTTCCAAGACAAGACAATGTGTGATGTGGAATATGCACGGGAAGACATCCTACAAATGAGTGCCCTCACCTATGGGCAAGTCTAGTGCTTTACTGTGCCCATTGTCCTAGATGGGGGGAAACCAGGAGACTTCACAATGTAGATACCCCAAGTCACACCCATGTACCAATAAAGGCAACTGTTGTCTCTACTTATCAAATCAATACAATCAAGGCTAACTAGCCATACAAGGAGCAACCCCTTCCAACCAAGGGCCACTACGGACTCAAGACCTACCATTGCCACCACTGTCAGTTCTAGGTCCAGTTCTAGGTCCACAACCCACACCACCACATAATACTCCCATAAACCAGGTTATCATTGAAGAGGTGGGTTCCCATTTTCCGAGGGGTCAAAATATATAGACTCAAGTCAATTTTGGGGAGCAAAAATTCCAAATTATTTCAAGGAATATGTAAGTAAATATGAAATATTGATAAATAGATATAGATATGATATACCTTTATATAATATCATATATAATGTCCAAGTGGTGACTTATTTTATGACTTTCAAAAATCCTTTCTTTCCCTTTCACCATTGGTTGGATCATGAAATTTTAAGCAAATATCCTCTTTATAGTTCCTCAAGATGACCTAAGAAAAATATATAATACCTTTTAATAGACCCTCTAAGTGTATTTTTTTGGAGGAATATGGTTTGAAGAGCTTGCCCCAACCCTATTCCGCTAGCAGAATACCCTAGAGCCTATGCAGAAGGGGTCATAACTTTTGCTCCTTGGCTTAGATTGAGGAGCTGTAAAAAGGTAAATTGTTCAAAATTTCATAATCTATGCAATGGTAGGCTTAAAATTATACTTTTTATAGTTATAAAAGAGAAATATTGAAAAAATCAAGATGTATATGAGATTTACAACGTCTCCCTAATTCATATTATGGTAGGAAGGAGTTCAGTAGAGACCACATTTCCTTAAAGTTACTTAGGTTTGGAGAATTGGAAATATTTTGAAAATCCCTCCCTTGCCTTCCCATATTTAATAATTTATTAGATATTAATTTATGATTGATTATAATGGCTTCAAGTATGAGGTTTCCAATATCTTTTTCCTACTCATCCAAGGAATATGGTATACATTGTTATATGAGAGCTTCAAATATGGGATTGCTAAAGATTAGGGAAACTCTTTTAAATTGATTGAATTATAATCCTCAAAAGAGAGTATGGTAGGTAGGTATTTATAGGAGTTTCTAAAGTGTTCACTATTTATTCATATATAGATGATGTTCTCTAAAATGAGGGTTATAATGAAAAATAAGTAAGTATATGGTTCCATAAATGAGAATTTAAGAAAGAATTGTATATTCCTTTGAGAAATTTACAAGCATGGTTGGTGTCAAAAATTATCACTCGAACTTTTTTGCTCGTAGGTTTTTGCTCAAAAACTGTGCACGTCCAAAGAAGAGCCACTGAGTGAGTCGGAGGACCCTAACTATGCCTTATAGGCACTCGATTCTTCTTCTTATGAAAATCCTACATATGAAACAAGTTAGATAAGTCATTACATGATGCAAGATGAACAATATATTTTGGTGTATCAGACTATTCCCACAATGTAACAAGCTAGGGACATGAACACTATGAATTGCAGACCAGCCAATCAAATGCTACACTTGCCAAATTCTGCATTGTGCAAGTGAATGCCCTTATAAGGAAGTTGCTAAATGGACCATAGCCTACTATAAATGCCAGGGAGCTCACTTTCTTAAATACTGACAAGGATGACCAACCCATACCTGGGACAACCATAACCAATTCAAACACCCCCTTATGCTCCGGTTGTGGGGTGGACCATTGGTACAAGGGTTGTCCCATGAGGAGACGTCCTAGATCGGCTCCAAAATCCTAAGGCCAGCATTAAGCTACTAAGTATTGAGAGAGGCCAAGTAGGATCCAGGTGTCCTCAGTATCATTGAATGTGATCATGAGGGCCCAAGCTAAGGCCATGTGTAAGGAGTTCCACAAAAAAGCTATTATTGAAAGAGCAACCACCTCTCAGTATCAGGGTAAAGGCTATGCAAGTGCAACTAAGGTAGGAAAGGATTCAGATCAAGTCATCATCCAAAGCAGCTCAAATGAATAGACCACAACAATCTCCACCTCAACATCATCAGGACTTGCCCAATCAATAATAGATCCTATTGCACCATGGTCTGAGGAGAAGGGTAGGGCAAGTGAAGCATAGCCACGAAGATAGGATGTAATCCTAGTGGGCCAAAATGAATAGCCTGATATGGCCATTGAGAAACAATGCCTTATAGAGGCACAACAATTAGTCCTAGAATGTCAAGAAATATTTGAGTAGCAGCTCAAGACTATGAAAAGCATGGACACCATCCATTCCAACCCCAAAAAGAGCTCTAAAGCTACTGCCTACTCTAGATAAGGTGGATGAGATAGTCACAAATAGCACATCATCGAGGAAGACTCTTCTATGTCATAAGATATTTGATGAAGACACTACTTGGAATCAAGCTAAAGATGAGGACACCCTATGTCCTTTTACAAGTTTGAAGAGCCACAGTCTGAAGGTCACAAACTAATTGACCAACTTTGGGATGTGGTCGGACTTGCTGCATTCTTGTCCACAGAGGTGAAAATGCCCATAGCAACCTTGTTAAGAGGGAACCCCATCCTTTGGAGAGAGACATCACTGATTGGATGAATGGACAAATGGTCACCCCACAAGAAGTGGCCACCGAGGTAGTTGAAGCCCCCATCGAAGAGCTAAATTTTCTAAAGATACTGATCAACAAGCTGGGCCAATATTTTGAGAGTGATGACACAAATGCTATGATTCCAAATTCCAATCTTCTACCCAAATAAGAAGTCCATGGCAATATTGGATGGTGGAGCAGGTGTCAACATTGTCACAAAGTAGTGCTAAGCAAAATGGGAAAAGCCTAAAATGGAGAGCAACAACCTAATCATAAAACTAGCTGATGGTGTGACATCGCAGCCAATGGTAGTCCTAAAGGACATAAAGATCAAGACCTTTGGTCTCACCTACCGGGTTGGGTTTGTGGTAATGGACTTCCACAGGCAGTCAAATGGCTATGATGCCATCCTAGGGAGACCCTTTTTGCATGCTATAGGTTAATCCATGACTGGGCTTCGAATAGAATTTATCTATGCAAGGATGAGCAAATCGTAAGGGTTGACCTACAAACCTGGATAGCCCACCCCATGATCAACAATGTATTTGTGGCTGAGTCATACACTCCTCAAAGAACTGTACCCATCAATGTGTTCCAAGCCTATAACAAGAAGGACATGGGAGAGGACAGCACTGATATGCTCTGTTGGGCAAAACCCAAATTCTCTCAAAACTAGATGCATTTCCTATCTAGCATAGATGCTATCAAAAAGGTAGGAACCAGGATGGCAACTTACAATCCCAAGATGCTAGGAACAATAGTTTCCCTAAATACGATAAATGTCTTGAGGGCACAGCTGATGATCAAGGGGTGCGGAAGGTGAAGATGGATCTTCACTGGCTAAGATATTCAAATGGGTACTGTTATAGCACACTATGATGCCAAAAATTGATATCTTTTATTTGGCATTGGTATTGCTTTTCTCTATGTTTGATAAGAGTGTGAGTATCAAATGATAGCCTAGTGGCTCTCACTTATTTCTATTTTCTAAGATATTGCATGGGATTTGGAGGATGAGTGGAATGGATCATTGTAAATACCATGTGTATGAATGACAAATACCTTAGTATGGGGTGAGAGTTATTAGTGTATGGGATATTATGGGGATTTTAGAAAATAGGAAGAGTGAGTCATATAAAGAGTAGGTCTCATATCCATGTGTTCCAATAATGTAAGAGAAATCACATGCCAAGCGTGTGGAGGGCATGTCGGGGGGTGTGGAAGGCATGTGGAGGAGTGTGGAGTCAAAAGAAATCCTTCTAGAATTCCTATGTGGAATAAGGAGGATGTGAACATTTGGGAAAGAGAGGGTCCCTATGGGATCCATATAGGGAGACTCTTGACTTTCTCAATATTTTAAGAGTCTTGAGCATCTTTTGATGGGACACATGTCAAGAGTAGCCAAAAAGGACATGGATGGTGACACACGAGCTTATGTGATTGATGGGGAAAGGAATCTATAGGTAGAAATTTTAAATGGTTGAAGGAGGGTGACAAAATCTCTATAAAAGGAGCCCTCCTCTCCCTTGTTCAACATCTCTTTTGCCATTGAGGCTCATGCTGCTATAGCTCTTGACTTTCTCAATAGTCTTAAGCATCTTTTGATGGGACACATGTCAAGAGTAGCCAAAAAGGACATGGATGGTGACATACAGGCTTATGTGATTGATGGGGAAAGGAATCTACAAGTAGCAATTGTAAATGGGTGAAGGAGGGTGCCAAAATCTCTATAAAAGGAGCCCTCCTCTCCCTTGTTCAACATCTCTTCTACCATTGAGCCTCATGCTACTGTAGCTCTAGTCCCCTCAAGCCTCTTCTATGAGCCTTCTCTCTCCCTCTTGTAGATGTCCTCTTATGTAGACACTTGAGTCCATATCTCTCTTTTTATGAGTAGTCTTGGAGCTCTCGCTCCCTCTTGTATGTATGAAACCTCTTCTTCTCCCTTGTGTTTGTAATATTTTGAGTTTCATTTGAGTAGAGTCTCACTCTATTGGTAATGAAGGTCATTTCAGGTTCTCTCCCTTGAGTGTCTCTTCCCTTTTTCCATTGCTCTCTCTTCCAATGTGTCTATTCGGTCGCTCATTGTGCATACATGGTTTATCCATTTCCCAAGCCACAAAGTGAGCTCTTACCTCCCTCCTAGGCATCCTCTATAGGACTTGGATCGTTGATGAAGTTTGAGCATGGAGGGAGTATTCTCACAAGTCGGCATTAGTAGAAGGAGTATGTGTTTTCATGACTGTTTGACCCCTTGTCAATATTTTGCTCATAACTTTCTACTCGATGCTCCAATTTTGATGAAACTCATATCTCTCTTCAAGGCGCATCACCATATTTTTTCAGTTTCTATATTAGATTATGAAACACAAAAGTTATGAGTCTCTATGTGTGAGTATTTATTTTTCAGCAATTTTTATGCCCTTTGAGTAAAATGTCCATAACTTTTTGACGGCTTCTCTGTTTCTTACAAAAATTATATCAAAGCGAAGACCATTTCAAGGAAAATTTCTACATGTGTTTGAATATTTGATATCATGTCTCTACTAGAAGTTATAGGCCTCTGTGCTTGATGATAGTTTATAGAGTGTTTTGAGCTACTTGTAGAGGTATCTATGAAGGAGGTGCAATGTTCCATGGAACCTACCTATCTGACCCAATTATCCCCTCCAAACTCCTCGATGTATATCAGTTTGCCATATTGAGCTGAAAGATCTTCTTTCAACAATGTATCACTCTTCTCTTTGGTGCAGACCAGCTTGGGGAGATAATGGCCTTCGCTAATCCTTTCCTTCTTGAGTACAACATCACTTGGGATGTTTCCATCTTCATTCTCATCTAAGTGAGGAAAGTGTTATGTAGTCTGTTGGCATTGAAGCTTTTATTTGATTTTCCTTTGCCAGTGATAAAGAGGTGATAAAGATCTCTATCACTAGGTTTGAAAGCAGTAGGAAGCCAAGAGGTGAATGAAGTTTTGTTGTCCCCAACTTCATGTCACATCTTTTGTTGGAGACGCTAGTTATGTTTGGTATTAGATTCATCCCACCGTACTAAACGCGGTCGTGGGTGTAGTGGATTGCATGCTATGCCTAGTGTAAGCATGCATTTTCCTATGTGATAAAGAGGATGCTTGGAAGATCTCCATTAGAAGAGATTACAGCCCGTTCAAGAGAACGAGCAGATTGTGAAGGTGATGCTCAAGCTATTCGCACTATCATCATGATCATATCCTTTATGTTTGCACTCTTAAATATGTTGGTGAATCATCAATGCCATCAAGCACAATGATAGATTGGGGTTTGATTCATGCATTGGCAGCCTGGTGTGAAGAATAATTGTGTCTTTGGGTGGTTATTGACCATAATAGTGTAGTGGTGATTCTCAAATCTTTCAACTTCTTTTGCTATGCAACTGATAAAGAGTACAATATCTTGAAGCTATTATGTGCACTTCCAATAGTGAGAAAGGTGATTCTTGAATGCATATATACAAAATGTTTTCATGGTGCTGGTTGGTCCCTTATTTTTGAAGATTTGGTTGAGGATCACGTTGTGGAGGCTTTTGAACAAGTGGTTATGCATAATAAGTTGGTCTTGGTATACTAAGGCTCTTTGAGAGCTTGTTTGGATCTTGCTTGGGACATTGTTTAGGTCTTGGTGCTTTCGTTTTGTGTTTCATCATGGTGAAGATTCCAGTGTTTCGAGGGACCTAAGGGGAAAACTTCAAGTGTTATCTTCAGGATTTTGTTCAAGGATGCCAGCTTTCTGGATGGTCCATGAAGGACCGGGCAGAGATTTTGCCCAATTTTCTTGAACATATAGCCTTGAGTTGGCATGTGAGCTGTGCTGGACTCTACCAAGGAGGGCTAGGACCAAAAGTTGTGGCTACAATGAAGTAGAGATTTGGGGCAGTGGAGTTGCCAAATGCTTTGATGTTGCAATTGGACCAGTTCTATCAAGGAGAGGGTGAGATGGTCTCTGCATTGGCAATCCGATATGAAGCTTTATGGAAAAAATATGAAAGGGCAGCTTTGTGAGCTATGGCATGTGTATCATCGACCCCTCAAAGTCTCTCAAGGATGGAGCACTTAAAGATGAGAAAATTTGTGATGGATTTGGAGCCTCATCTTTGCTCAAAAGTAATGAGTAAAGATCCAACAACATCTGTCGAGGCACTCCGCATTGCGATCAAGAAAGAATCTTTTCTATAGATTGAATCCTCTTTTGTTTCTTCAGTAGCTTCAACTTCTAAGGTGGAGGTAATGGGAACTCCTTAGGTACCAAAGTCCTCTGACTTAGATCATAATATCTCCCAATTGATGGCAGAGTTTGCTTATATGAAATTTCATTTCCTTAATGCACGACAACCTAGAGCACCCAAGAGTGAAGATAGACCTCAAGATAAGAGTGAGGTCACTTGCTATGAATGTAATGAAAAAGGTCACTATCACCCTGAGTGTCCTAGATTGAGAAAAAAAGAAGAAAAACAAGTATTCTTGATAGAAGCTTCTTCAGGGGATGAGGAAAGAGAGGTAATGATGGCTAAAGAAGGGCGTGGTAAAGCAAAAGAAGAAGAAGAAAGTAAGGAAGAAGTAGATGAGGAACATTAGGAAGAGGAACATTGTAGGAAGAAAAAGAAGGCATCTAGAAAGAGAATTAGTTAGTCACGCTTTCCTTTAGGACAAGGCATTGGAAGCTATGACTTGCTATCCGACCTTTAAAAAAAGGAAGCTCATATCACCTTTGCTTAGCTACTTGCTTTGTCTCCAAAACTACAGAAAGAATAGGGAAAGCTAGCAAGCACAAGCGTGTCAAAGAAGGAAAAAAAGAAAGATGCCATTCCGGTTGTTCAAAAGGTAGATATAGATGTTGGTGATGATGTGCCTATGGTTGATATGATCATTGATGGTCAAGTAATTTCTAACGTTTACATTATGATGGAGGTGCATCAATTAATGTCATAAGTGAGAAGACCATTATAGATGCTAAACTAAAATAATCTAGTACTACGTCTCCATATAGCATCAAATTGGCTGACAACACTAGAGTAAAGACCTTGGGAGTTGTCAAGAATCTAGAATTGGATGTATGTGGAATTTCTATGCCTACTACTTTTCAGGTGATCCCTACAAAGCCAGATGCACGTGTGTATCCATTGATTTTGGGAAAGCCTTGGCTACACAAGTTGAAGGCTATTCAAAATATAGATAATGGAGAATTGATTTTGCAGGGAAATTATATGAAGGTGCACGGCAACATTAGAAGCCACAAAAAGGAAGTTGTCAAGGAGGAGTCTTCAACATTAGAGAGTTCGAGCTCTGACTTAACTGATGAAGAAGAAGAGATAGGGTATAGGTTCGAGGAGTCCAACTCAGAGGGAGAGGTGGAAGGAGTGGCCTTTGGTCTTTGTCTTAGTGCTGATCGGGAGGAGTCAAGAGGGAACAAGGTGGTGGTGCAAGAAGATACCGTAGAGACACTTCACGTAGAGGATGTGGATCACACTAAATGGCACCAATGCAATAAAATCTTCTTGGTGATTTTCTATCAGGTAGTGAGAAGCTCCAGTACTTAGATGTGCTAGATGATTTCTCATATCTCTTTGCAACAAGCTATTCATAGGTTTGACAAGTCTCTCTTGTGGAGCACAAGATTGAGTTGAAGCCAGAAAGCAAGCCAACTTTGCAATGCTTAAGGCAATTGGGGGTGATCCAAGATGAGGCAATAAAGAAAGAGGTAACACAACTACTTGAGGCTAGACTCATCTTTCCTGCTGATGATTCAGAATGGATATATCATGTAGTTGTCACACCGAGGAAAGGAAATAAGTGGTCGGTTTGGGTGGACTTTCATCCTTTGAATGCATGCACTAAGAGGGATCATTTTCCTTTGCCATTCCAAGATGAAATAATAGACCAAGTATCAGGGCATGAGATGTATTCTGTATGGGTACTTTCAAATTTGCTAAAAGAAGACATTCTTTGTTACACCTTGGGGAGTATTTGCTTATAGAGTGATGCCTTTTGGGTTGACCAATGCACCAACTACATTTCAAAGGTTCATGAGTCAAGTACTTGAGTCTCACTTGGGAAAGTTCATAAGGGTGTTTTTGGATGATTTTTACATTTATTATGGTACTGCTCTCACAAGACTATAGGTTGGAATGGGAGTGTGAAGTAGTATCATATCGCGGGCATGTATAACAGCATTCAGAGTTGTTGCTCATGCTGACCTCATCCCCTATGCATGATATCTTGCAATTGTTCAAGACCGTTGTGATTCTGTTTTTGCTTCCATAGTACACATGTATCCATGCAGATATGCTGCCAAAAATCTTGCTGACTGGTATTCAATTTTGAAAGATAAAGGTTTTTGTTTTCGGCAATATAGATCATATGGAGAAGTTAAAGATGGCCTTAGCCAGGATTGATGAAGAAAAAGGGTGTCTAAATCCTAGCAAGTCTCATTTGGCCCAAACAAAGGCAGTTTTATTGGGGCATATTGTGTTCGAAGAAGGCTTGCAAATGGATCTTGATAAGGTTCAAGCAATCATGTCATTGTTGCCAAGTCCTGACAGTGTGACTGGTGTTCACAGAATTCTAGGAAAGAGCAAGTATTATCAATGCTTTTGTGATGATTTCACATAGATAGTGCATCCAATGACCTTGTTGACAAGAAAAGGAGTTTCTTTCCAATGGGGTGTGGAGCAACAGGAGTCTTTTCAGCAACTTAAGGAGACCATGAGTAAGGGCCCAATATTAAAGCCCCCTGATTGGTCCCAAGACTTTTATGTAAATCCAAGTGTATCTTTGCATTCAGTTGGTGCTATATTGCTACAAAAAAGAGAGGCAGGTAGAATGTAACCCATCTATTATGCTAGGTGACAACTTACAGAGGTGGAAACAAGATATGAAGAAATGGAGCAACAAGTTCTCTCTTTGGTGTTTTCAGTCATAAAGTTTTGATCCTATTTATTGCCTCAACTCTTTTTCTTCCTTAACTCTTAGTCTATAATAGCATATCAAGTTCACAAGTCTAATTCTAGGGGGAGATTTGTAAATGGTTGTTAGAGCTTCAATATTTCTCTTTCTCTTTTGTCATTGAAAATACCAGTAGGTCCACTATGGTAGATTTGCTCACAAAACAAGAGGATCTAGGAGAAGAAAAGAAATGTAAGAAGTACATTAAGGATGATAGGGAGACACCACCACCAACTTTTGTTTTGTATTTTTATGGGGCTTTAAGTCCTTCATGCCAACAAGGATCTGGGGGGATGGTCTTGATGAATTCTAAAGGTCAAGAGGTATGGGCGAAAGGGCAATAGCTTCCAGGTATCACAACTAATAATGCAGCTGAGTATAATGCTTTGATTATTAGTTTGGAGGGTTGTCTTCAAAGTCAAGTTAAAGAATTGGAAGTAAGAGGAGATTCTTAGCTTATTATAAAAAAAATGAAAGGTCATTGCAAGATAAGAAGTGCTCATTTAAAGGAGCTTAATCAGAAGGCTATGGCAATATGTAGTTAGTTTGATTTTTGCAAGTTTGTTCATATAAATAGAAAAGAAAATCAAAGGGCAGATGAGTTAGCTACTCAAGCCATTTCAATCCAAGATGGGGGGGTGGTTTCTTTAGTAGACACTAGATGGCCAGAACTGCAACATGTTCAACAATATGTGGAAGAAGGCATGTCTCCTCAAGGATTCACAACAAAAGCAAAGACTGGCTTGCCCCTATACTATTGTTGATGACATTCTTTATAAATTGAATGGTCCATCCCATGGAAACTAAGAGAATCCTAGAAATGTGTCACTTTGTGGGATCACTCCCTCGCTCATCTCAGGGCAAGCATTATTTATTGGTGGCCACAGATTATGCGACTAGGAGTGGGCAAAGGCCAAGGACACAGTCAACAACAAGGCAAGAACAGCTGCAAAATTTCTCTTTGACTAAATTTGTTCACGCTTTGGTTGTCCTTTGGAAATTCTCACTTTGGAGGAACATCTTTGGAAATTCTCACTAACTAAAGATAAATCATAGCATGTCCATGCCATACTATCCCCAATGTAATGGCTTGGCTGAGAAAACAAATGGACTATTGTCCAACTTAATGATGGGAAAGCCTGTAGACACCAAGAAAAGGCATTAGGATAGGCACTTGGCAGAAGTTTTATAGGCTTACAAAACCACATTCAAGCTAGATATTGGTTTTACACCATTCCAACTAGTGTATGGGATAGAAGCCATTTTGCCAATTGAATTGGAGATACATAGTCTTTGCACTGCTATTGCAAGAATAGAAGGATAGGAAGATGCCTATGCTCAATGCTTGGTATAGCTAGAAGCCTTGGATAAATGCAGGTTACAGGCTTTAAAAAACTTGGAAGCTTCTCAAAAAATGCACAAGACTCGTTTTGACACCAAATTATGCAAGAAGAAGGATATTGTAAAAGGAGATTTGGTCATGAGATTTGTTAGCCATTTGGACAAGCGGCTAGATAAAAAGTTTAGGCTGATGGGAGGAACCATATTGAGTCAAAAAGAAGCCTAATGATGAAACCTATCAGCTTGAGGATGTTGATAGCATGGTGAAACCCAAACGTACCAATGAATATTGCCTTAAATTCTTCTATGCTCGACCACCTTGAGGGCTAGCAGACACCTCTGTTACTACAGAGGATCTCCTGGGGGGGAAAGATGTGACGCCAAAAAATTGATATCTTTTATTTGGCATTGGTATTTCTTTTCTCTATGCTTGATAAGAGTGTGAGTATCAAGTGATAGCCTAGTATCTCTCACTTATTTCTATTTTCTAAGATATTGTATGGGATTGAGAGGATGAGTGGAATGGATAAATACCATGTGTATGAATGATAAATACCTTGGTATAGGTTGAGAGTTATAAGTGTATGGGATATTATAGGGATTTTAGAAAATAGGAAGAGTGAGGCATATAAAGAATAGGTCTCATATCCATGTGTTCCAATAATGTGAGAGAGATCACATGCCAAGCATGTAGAAGGCATGTGGGGGAGTGTGGAAGGCATACGTTAGAGTGTGGAGTCAAGAGGAATCCTTCTAGAATAAGTGCGTGGAATAAGGAGGATGTGGACATTTGGAAAAGAGAGGTCCCTATGGGATCCATATAGGGAGACTCTTGACTTTCTCAATATTTAAGAGTCTTGAAGCCAAAAAGGACATGGATGGTGACATATGGGTGGAATCTACAGGTAGCAATTGTAAATGAGTGAAGGAGGGTGACAAAATCTTTATAAAAGGAGCCCTCCTCTCCCTTGTTCAACATCTCTTCCATCATTGAGCCTCACGCTACTATAGCTCTAGTCCCCCCAAGCTGCTTCTATGAGCCTTCTCTCTCCCTCTTGTAGATATCCTCTGAAATAGACTCTTGAGTCCATTTCTCTCTAGTTCATTCTCTTTCTATGAGTAGAGTCTTGGAGCTCCCACTCCCTCTTGTATGTATGAAACTTCTTCTTCTCCCTTGTGTTTGTAATACTTTGAGTTGCATTTGAGTAGACTCTCACTCTATTAGTAATGAAGGTCACTTTAGGGTCTCTCCCTTGAGTGTCTCTCCCCTTTTTTCATTGCTCTCTCTTCCGAAGTGTTCAAAAGTGTTGTCTACTCAGCTGCTCATTGTGCATACATGGTTTATCCATTTTCCAAGACACAAAGGGACCTCTTATCTCCCTCCAAGGAGACCTCTATGGGACTTGTATCATTGCATGGAGGGAGTATTCTCCCAAGTCGACATTAGGAGAAGGAGTGGTTTCATGACTGTTTGACCCCTTTTCAGGATTTCGCTCATAACATTCTTCTCGATGCTCAATTTTGATGAAACTTATATAAGCACAAAGCTATCTTCAAGGCACATCACCGTATTTTTTTAGTTTCTCTATCAGATGTGAACTACAAAAGTTATGAGTCTCTATGTGTGACTATTTATTTTCCAGACAATTTTTACCCCCTTCAAGTAAAATGTCCATAACTTTTCAACCACTTCTCTATTTCTTACGAAAATTATATCAAAGTGAAGCCCATTTCAAGACACATCTCCACATGTGTTTTAATATTTAATATCATATCTCTATTGGAAGTTATAGGCCTTTGTGTGTCCGATGATAGTTTGTAGAGTGTTTTGAGCTACTTGTATAGGTATCTACGAAGGAGGTGCAATGTTTCCCTCGAACCTACGCATATGACTGAATCAACCCCTTCAAACTACTTGATGTATACCAATTCATGTCATATTGAGCCACAAGATCAGCTTGGTGAGATTATGGACTTTGCTAATCCTTTCCTTCTCCCGATGCTAGAGTACAGCCCTGGGGCACCAACTCCCTTTAGTAAGAAAACCTATCAAAATCTTGAGTCTGAGATGAATTTAACAATATGCCATGAGTATAAATTATTCAAATTAACATGGTTGTGCTTTACACTAAAAGAGCTTCAAATATGTATTTATACCTTGAAATTTGGGTAACACTTGAAAAGTTACATTGATTTGAAAGGAGATGGGTTTTCATATTTTAGTGTATTTTTTGTTTAACCCCCCCTCATCCAAAAGAACCCCCCCTTGGGCCTCACATATTATGAAAAATATGTACAAATCTTAAAATCTTGCATTTTTTTCAAGGTACATACCTTATATTTTGTGGGAGGGGGGACATGAAATTTTTATATTTTTCCCTTGCATATTTGAAAATTTTAAAGGAAATCCATGCATATTATATATGGACCTTGTCCCCCCATACCCTGGATTTTGGACAAGGGTAGTAACATAATACACATTAAGTTGGCGCCCTAGGAGTAAAACATCACTTGGGATGTTACCATCTTCATTCTCATCTAAGAAAGGAAAGTGTGGTGTGGTGTCTTGGAATGAAATCTTTTGTTTAATTTTCGTTTGCTAGTGATAAAGATCTATGTCACTAAGTTTGAAAGCAGTAGGAAGCTAAGAGGTGCATGAAGTTTTATTACCCCCAACTTTATGTCACAATGCCATGAGCTCTCATCCAATTGGGGAGCTAGGTTGGACATAATTATGGCAATGGAAGCTCGTCTAGCCAAGTTTAAGCCTCATGTGAAAGAGAAACTATTGGAGAAGCATGGTGACATGATAGAGGCAACAAGATGAACAATGAAGCTTGTTTATTCATTGAGAGAGTGTCATTATATAGACACTGGGTACATCCATAGATTACATCATATGCAAGCTCAATAGTGAGCATCTAGATCCACAATCATCTCCATGAACCACACTTCTAGATTCACTCATTCACACCTACTAAAATTGACACATCATGAATCACACCTACTTACACACATGGAGCAATCACATGATCCCTTACAACCATAGACCTTGGTATAATCCATTACATCAATCTGTCCTTCATACCCCCCACAAATTGATAACCTCAACCCTAGCAGTAGTCCATGGGAAACTTCATGGCTTGCCCACCTCTAGTGGCAACACACATGATCCACAACCTGGTACTCACTCTAGTTGCATCAGCAATAGACTCATTTGGGCATCCTCATCCCAACATGGTTGCACTCTGACTTTGGTCTTTTGGTTTACAATTGGGAGATAGACCATGACTATGCATGGAAAGTCCCCATAGGTTTGACAAAGAACTCACACATAAGACTAACAATCATTTAAGGGGGACATCCTAGGGCAAAGAACCTTTATTGACCACACACATTAAAAAATCTACTTTGAAGATGTGGGGAAATTCTCCCCCTTGATGGTAATATTTTTCTGGCATCGTTTCCAAGCCACCATTGTATCAGACTCATAAACTTGCTTGTCCATTGCATTGTACTTGGTGTCCATGAAGCAAAGCTTTCCTTCTTTGTGTATCTTCTTGGGATGTTCAATCTTCATCATGGATAAGAGGGTCTTTCCACTTGTCATTGCAACAAGGGCAGTGTCTACTCTTGTACAAGGGTAGTAAATACCATGAAGTTAGGTGTACAAGTGTAGGTGTGCTTGAGTAAATACCTTCTTGAATCACACCTAACTCAGGCACACCTACACACACACGGACCACACACTCAAACACATGATCACTCACAACCATAGACCTTGGTATGATCCATTACATCAATTTGTCATTCAGAAACTACCCCAAAAAAACAAGGCCTACAGAACCAAGGCTACTAAGGCTTTAGGAGGTAAACCATCAAGTAAATTAGACGAAAAAACATCTTTAAATTCAAACAATAAATCATTGAAAGAATATTTATACTTTTTAACATTATCAAAAACAATATTACTTCTTTTCGATGCAGAAGACATAAAATCACCAATAAAAGTAAGTTCACAAAGGTATACCTTGCATTCTTCATGGTGTAGTAGTCATTCCAATTCCATTGAACAAATAAGAGGAGAGCTATGCACATCATGTTCTCCTTGAATCTAGATGACTCTACCCTCTTTCTTAAACATAATGGAGTTATTTAGATAACTCCACTGTAAGCTATGCCCAAGACTATAAAGCCATTCTCGACCAAGCACTACATGTGTTCGATCGAGATGCATGATTTGGAAATCTGAGGCATCCTGATAACCTTGAATATCCACCTCCACACCATGTATCATGGTGTCCCAAACTTTTTAATCATTGCCCTTTGCCAAAGAGACCACATATTTATGGGCACTGGGACCCTCAGGCAATTTTAATGTCTTAACTAACGAGTAGTTCAAGAAATTATGTGTTGCACTATCATCAACCATCACTATTACCATCACTATTACTCTTTGCCCCTTGATTTTTCCATGCATCCTCATTAAATCATGAGGACCAAAGGTGGGCTTCCACATTGCCGATGATAGACAGCACATGTGGGTGCTATCCTCATGATAGACCTCTACCTCAGTGTACTTTTTAGTACCATTAGGCGACAACACTTGCACAGCATGTACTTGTTTTTGTGGAGGTCTATTTGGGGCTTTAGCTCCCGCTTGTTTATTTTTAGGGTAGTTCCAAGCAGCATGGTCTTTGCCCAAACATTTGAAGCAAAGATTTTCTTGCTTGGCCCTTTCATAATCCTCTTTCTTCAAGAGAGGATAATTTTGTGTTTTAGGTTTCTTAGGTGGTGCCTGAGGAACCTCCTTCTTAAAGTGCCCCTTTCTTTTCAAATTGGGAAATTTGTTGAACTTTGGAACAAAACCTATTTGCTCTAAAGTTCCAATTTTGAATTTCCCCGTCGTATCATCATATATTTGGGCATACTTAATGGCTTCCTTAAAGGTTTTAGGAGAATTTCTTTTCACCTCAAACTTATGTCTTTAAGACCTCTCACAAATCCCCTTATCTTTTGGAATTCATCAATTCCCTTCAACTTAAGGACTGCCTCCCTATAGTTCACTATGTACTCAACTAGAGTGTTTTTACCCATAATGCAATTGTCCCAAGCCTCCCACGCTTTTTTAAATTCATTTTCCAGTAAAAACTCTTTTAGGAAGGCTTGTTCAAACTCAGTCCAATACCTAGGAATTCTATAACTTTCCTTGAGGCTCATCCACCATTTATAGGCTTTATTTCCAAGGGAAAGACTTGTTTCCATGACTTGATTTTCAAGAGGAGTATTCCTAAGTCGATGGAAGTCTTGCCACTTTTGCAAGAGTATATTAATCACATCTTTATTATGCTCCTTTTCTTCCCCATTGAAAATTGGTGGTTTTAAGTCAAGGATATTAGAGGTTTCTCTAAGTTGAGAGGTGGACCTCTCAACTTGATTAGGAGGAATCGGTGATTTTTCAGTAATAGTTACCAATTGAGAATCGGCTAACTTAGTTATAGCTTCACTAGGGTTTTCAATGTATCAGTGATAACTCCTAGCTGTGTTTCTATATTTTGCATTCGAGTTTCAAGTTTAGTGAATTCCGTATACAAAATTCCATAATCACTGTAGTCTATGTCCTCCATTTCCACGTTATCCTCTTGATTTTCAATTTGTACCTCCTCATGTGCTTCCTCTCCAACTATTGCTTTTCCCTTTCTAGCCCTTTCCTCGGCCTCCCTAATCATATCATCCCTTTCTGGAGTTATCATTTAAAAGACGTGTATTTTCCTGAAATTATAAAGCAAAGCACTTTATGTCATAGAGAAAAATGTGATGCCCACTTCCCTTGTATTTGTTCGAGGTGGTGGATTTGTCTTCAAAGTCGTCTCGCTTTCTTTGATTCATGGACTCGCCCTTCAATTCTGCTCTTCTACTTCCCTTGATCTCAAACTCTGAAATCCCGCTTTTAGTTTCCTCTTCTTTTCATTTGGCGAGACTTAGAGAAGAAAATGATATGGGCCTTGGGATTTTTAGAGATATAGAGGATGAGAGGGGTGTAAATACATATGATGAGGTGGCTTTTTCCCAAAGGTTTTTAAACCTTGGGATGATGTGGCGGCAACCTCCTTTGATTCTTTGTATCTCTGTCATGCAATGTGTACATAGATCGATGCGCATGGAATTCCAAAGCTTTTAAAAGTCCCTATCAAGCCACTGCACACGTACAGTGGCTCTGACAAAGCACCAAGTCCAGAGATACACTTCAATGCGGCTTCCAACAATGAACTATGAAAATTGTGCATGACAGTCCGTAACTCCATATCTGTCAAGCCTCAGCCAAGGCAATGTTCCAATTCTTCCAAAATCCTTCTAGATCTGGTTCCTGATCTCTGTGCCATCGCTCAGGGCTATAGATTAAAGTTTTGACAGTGGTCTGATTTGTGCTATGCACTGTCTCTCAAAGTCACCAACTTCAATAGCTGCCTCCATCTTCATAGTCACCTTTGTCAATTCATAGCAACCCACACCTTCATCAATTTGTAGACTTTGGAGTGATTTACTTATTGAAGGCAAAGTACTCTAACAAAGTCTAACTCCTGGTAGCCGATGCAATTAATTACTATGTTGGTCAGTGGTGGTGATTTCGAGCAGCGCTCAAGCTTATATTTTGGCTCTAATACCAGTGTTTCATCACCACAAATAAGGGCTCTCTTTGATTCTCCATCCAGCCATGATTTGTCGAGTGCTCCCTCATTCATCCGTGCATGAACTTTCCTTGAGTTCCCTCCTCTTTCTTCCTTTTCTGGAGCCTCTCTCTAGAATCTCCCCTAAACCTAGTGCATGTCACTTGGAGCCCACCTGAGTGCCACATGTCCATAAAGGACCTTAGTACCTTACTATCCTTTAGGACTTAACATTGCACTCCCCATTCTTGCCTAGGCCTAGGATAGTTCCTAGTCCCTGACCCTCTAGGCTCCCATCAGCCAACAAGCACTGTTGAGCTCTCTGGTTTCTCGCTTCACCATAATATTTCGAGAATATTGCTGACATAACATAGACGCTATAGGTGGTGTGCATTGTCAATTAAAGAAGGCAAGACACAAGCATCTAGTTGCCCTTCTTGGTTACTGCATACGAAAACGAGAGGTTGTTGGTGTACATATACATGCCATTGGGCACTTTGAGCCAATACCTCTTTGAACATGAAAAGCTCGGATTTCCACATTGTTGAACTTGGAAAGATATCTAAGCATCACTTTTTGTGGCTATGGGAGCTGAGAGTTCAATGGAGCAGCCCATGGATATTTCGTTGAAGTTTCTTCAAGAAGCTCTCTATCTCAGTCAAGGATAAGAAATTGTCTCTCTTTCAAAGGAGTAGAGATCACTCAGACTCCCCCGATTTCTCTCACAATAAAAATCTCTCTCTCTTTAATGAAAATACTCTCAAAGGAATAAGCGAATCAAATGGAAATAGAAGGAGATTAATGAAAATCTCTCAAGAATGAATGAATGGAAATCCTCACAAAGAATGGACAGAATTCTTGCAATGGATAGAAATTTTCTCTATCACTCAATGGAAGTGAAAGAACACTCAATTGCTCTCAATCTCTTGAACTCTCAATCACTCTCACACAAGGATCACCATGTCTCAGCCTAAGACAGGGATGCTCTGATACCACGACAAAATATGAAGAGGGGAGAGGAGAAGAGTGGAGATAAGGAGAGAGGGCACAGCTAGAGAGCACACCACAAATGACTAACTGTACACTAGATTTAGTTAAAATTGTAGAATATATACAAACCCTTTTAGGGTTAGGGCATCTAACCCTTTCCTTTATAGCACTCTCTATGTGTTAGTGCTATGCACATATGATCACATGATGTTGAGATGGTCTCTCAACAATCCCTAGTCTACCATCCCATATGGTACAAAAGTCTAACAAATAGCCCATGATCCCAATGACCCCAACAATAACTTCCTCATCAACTATAGTCACTAGCTCAAAGATATCTACATCTATAGCTACAAAGGGCAATGAACCTATCACAGCTACACTGACTACACAAAGGCAAGAACTTCTACTGGCTCCCAAAGGCCACAGCCCCAATTCCAACTTCTATGACTATTCAAAGCCGAGGTAAGTATGCAGCTTCCTACTTCCATCCTATCTTCATGAGAGCTCAAGCTATGTGGTCACAAAAAGTCAATTCTTGAAGAGGCAGGCCGAAAAAGGTCAAGGAAAGCACCACTCCAAGTGGATACCCATGTTGTATGTGGAGCCAGATCTTTTTTTCTTTTTTTTTTTCCATGCTTTGGACCCAGGCGTGATTATATACATTCCGTGAGCTTTCTATATTGTATATTTTATGCATTCCGCTTCTCGCATTGTTTCTTTGTTATCGTGTTGGTCCTAAAAATTGGTATTAGAGTGTTTGATTGACTCGTTGGAAAGAAGGTTCCTAGTTCAAGTGGGAGCAATGATGAAAGAAGGCAAGTTAAAAATTGCAAAATTTAATGGTAGCATTAGAAGATGTAGATGGAGGGTTATTTGTACCAAGAGGGTCTTCTCTTGCCATTAGGTGGGATCACAAAAAAGCTTGCGAGTATGTCAGCCCAAAGATTGGGAGGTTCTTGATTGAAATGCGCTAGGAATGATACGATTGTGTTTGGGAGAATCAGTGGCTTTTCAAAGTTTTTGAACAAAAGACAACAAAGAACTTGATGAGCACACTAGATACATTGTATTAAAAACCATCAACTAATGGAGTTGAATACTCCATACAATCGAGTCGAATACTATAGCAAAGAGCTTGATAGTTACTATCCATACAATGGAATTTGTAGAGAGAAGATAACTCCAAGAATGCCATAAGAAAATCCTATGTCAAAGCAGATGAATAGAACAATCATGGAGCGTGCAAGGAGCATGAGACTCACACAGGGCTACCATTATAGCTTTGGGATAAAGCAATGAATACAGCTATTTACTTAATAAATAGATCACCTTCAAGTTCCTTAGATGGTGGCATTCTAGAAGAGGCATGGATAGGTAAAAAGGTTAACTATTCTTTTCTAAAGGTTTTTGGTTGTGAAACATTTGTCCATGTTGATAAAGAATTGAGAACAAAGTTTGAGGAGAAATCCAAGAAGTGCATCTTTATTGGATATGGAGGTAGTGAGTTTGACTATCGTCTATGGGGATTATGAAATTAACTAAATCATTAGGAGCAGAGATGTTGTATTCAATGAGAATGTTATGTATAAAGATCACTTGGAGAAAAGGAAGAAAGAAAATGCAGACACACAATGCACAACTCTTGATGAAATCACAAGAGATGAAATTCCTAAGGTTGCCAAAAATGAGAATGTGCAGCAATCGCACAGCAGCACAACAATTACCCCAAATTCCTCCAGGTGCACTTAGAAGGTCTATGAGGGTAAGTAGAATCTTAGTGATTTTCTCCTTCTTTCAATTATGTTTTTTTGACTGATTCTAATGAACCAAAAACGTATGAAGAAGCAATCCAAGTAGAATCCAAAAAGGAGTGGCAGCAAGGCATGGAAAAGAAAACAGACTCTTTGCTAGAAAACCAGGGTTGGGATTTGGTTCGCTTGCCTATGGGAAAAACAACATTGCCAAATAAATGGGTTGATAGGGTGAAGGAAGAAGATGGAGGAAAAAAGGAGGTACAAGACAAGGCTTGTTGTAAAGGGGTTTGCACAGAAGAAAGGTATAGACTTTGATGAAATATTCTCTCTTGTTTTGTTAAAATGACTTTAATTAGAATTATTATGAGTCTTGTAGCTATAGAAAACTTGCATCTTGAACAATTAGATGTGAAGACAGCTTTTCTTCATGGGGATCTCGAGGAAGAGATTTATATGTAGCAGCCACAAGGATATGAGGTCAAAGGAAAGGAGGAATTGGTATGTAGATTGAAGAAAAGCTTGTATGATTTAAAGCAAGCTCCAAGGTAGTGGTATTTGAATTTTGACAAGTTTATGGCAAAATAGGGCTTTAGTAGATGTCATTCAAACCACAATGTTTATTCTTAGAAACCATACAATGGCGATATTACACTAAATAAACATGTTAGTGCAACTAAAAATGCATGCTTTCTTCTACTATCAACCAGGTTATTCTTTTTATGTGATCTTGTTATTATATGTTGATGACATGCTTATTGCAAGCCCTAACATGCAAGATATAAATGTGCTTAAGAGGAAGTTGGAAAATACTTTTGCAATGAAGGATTTGGGTGCTACAATGCAAATCCTTGGCATGAGAATAACAAGAGTTAGGTAAAACCACAAGTTGACATTGTCTCAGAGTGAGTACCTTGAAAAGGTATTGGAAAGGTTTGAAATGCAAAATACAAAACTTGTTCCTACACCTTTGGCTAATCATTTCAAATTATGCAAGGATATGTGTCCCAAGACATCGGAGGAGATTGACTATATGTCAAGGGTTTCATATGCATAATCAATTGGCAGCTTGATGTATGCAATGGTATGCACAAGGCCAGATATTGCACATGTAAAGGGAATTGTAAATAGATTTATGATGATCCAAGTAAAGAACTGTTAGATGGTTGTAAAGTGCATTCTTAGATATTTGAGAGGTACAATTTCTCATGCATTATGTTTTAAAGGTTCAAATATTTCTCAAGGATATGTTGATTCAAATATGGTAGGTGATAAACATGAAAGAAGGAGTACCATCAGGTATGTTTTCACTGTAGGTGGAACAACAATAAGCTCGGTTTCAAAGTTGCCAAAGGTTGTTGCACTTTCTACAATAGAAGTAGAATATGTTACAGTTTCAAGTGCTAGTAAAAAGATGCTTTGGTTACAAAGGTTTTTGGAGGAGCTTAGGAAGAAGTAAGAAAATTGCAGCTTGTATAGTGATAGCCAAAGTTCTATTCGTATCGCAAATAATTCAACCTTTCATTCAAGAACCAAACCTTTATAGCTTAGATATCATTTCACCCGATTTGTTTTGGAGGATGGACAGTTGAAGCTCGTGTTGTCTTTGTGCCAACATGGACTTAGGTAGCACAAAATGTGTGTGGAGAGTAGCAGTAAAGCTCCGCTTGTACTTGCATAAGGCTAGGAATAATCTCTCTTAGGATTCCTCGACATGCATCTTCAACATGCAAGTCCTACATGCAACTCCTACATGCATGTTCTACATGCAAGTTCTACATATGATTCCTACATGCAATTTGTACATGCAACTCCCACATGCATGTTCTACATGCAACATGAAAGTCCTACATGCATGTTCTACATGCAACAAAATGTCTTACAATTCCTACATTCAAAGAGAGAAGCTCTCCAACTTGTATAAATACCCCGTAATGGAATGAAGCCCATACTCTTTGGGGCATTGTGTTGAGTTCTACTTTGGTATTCTAAGTAATTGTCTCCAAGTGTCCATGTTTCCTTGCACTCCACATTTAAAAGCATGGAAACTCCTCCTCCCCTATCCTCCAACCTTGCAACCCCTCCTCTCCCTCTCCTCCTCCCAACTCCTCCTCTCCCTCTACTCCTCCCTTATCCTCCCTTTCCTCCTCCCTCCTCCTCCCTTCTCCTCCTCCCCTCTCCTCCCTCTCCTCCTTCCTTCTCCTCTCTCTCCTCCTCCCCTCTGCTCTTACACCTTCTTCCTCTCCCATGCCTATGCTCCCCCTAAACCCTTAGTCCCTCAACCCTTGACCTCCATGATCTACAAGGGAGATGAGTTCTCCACTATATACTCTATCCTAAACCTTGGATCCTCCTTCTAACACTTAAACTCCTAACCCTTAAACTCCTTCTGAACCCTGGACCGTGAATCATGGACCCTCTTCTAAACCTTGGAGCCTCCTTCTGGGGACCCTAAACTTCCCTCTAACCCTTAAACACTTTCTAAACCTTTCAACCCCTAATGGAGGCAAAAGCCTTCATTACTCCAACCATGATGCACATTCCTTTCATACATGCATGCACTATGTTTGCTTACCACACTTAAGCCTACCTATCCCATTGAAATATGACCCGAGGTGCTACGCTACACTTATACTACAACTGACAACACTGATATATCTATATGTGACATTAGCCTCAGAACCCTGCATACTAAGAATACTCTACTCTTCTTCGAAAGCCATGGGAAAGGGCCAACATTTGGCACCGTTTTCAGGGAGACTAGCATCTCAAGTACTGAGTAAACATATGAAAGTATGTGTGAAGAACAAACCACCATGAACTATCATGAACATAGAACTCAAGGGCAAGTACAGTAAACTTTTTTTCCAACTCTAGCCAAAAATATCAACCCCAAGCCACATATGATACAAAATCCAAAATAAAATAAAAATAAAATAGTTATAGTGCTTTGAAGATGAGAAAAAGATAATAAGTTTTTAGATGTAAGTATCCCTAGCTACTACAATAGTGTGTATGAAGTACCGATATTCATCAATAGAGCATGATGTTGAAAAAGATCATAGTGCACATAGATGCGTACCTAAGAAAGACTGGGGCATGGGAAACGGTGACATCCATGCCACACATATTTTATGGGTAGATTACCATGTCTATAATCATCCAATTATGTTGGAAGGGGACAAGACAAATCGATAGTTTCTTTGAGGTCTAGGTCACTTTCATGAAATGTTATAAGTGAACACTAAAAAGTTATATATAGGGTGACATAAGACCTTTTAGGTAATCCACTTGAAGAAAAAATCAAGCTATCTAATGGACACCAATTTATAGGGCTCATAATTTTGAACATTTCACCTTTTTACAGAAGAGCAATCAGAGCTAACCATGGAAAGTTATGGCCCGAGAAGAGTTTAGGGTTTAACGCTAACCCTAAACCCATTCCTATAAACCCACATTTATGGCCCGAGAAGAGTTTAGGTTTTAACCCTAACCCTAAATGCATTCCTATAAAAACCCACTCCATCCCCTCATTCTTCTTGTTCCACATATAGCCTCCATCCTCTTCCCCATTTAGAGCCCTACACAAGACCCTCCTCCCTCTCTATCGACCACCATCCTACTCCCATCCTCATCATCCAGTTGCTGTGAGCCCTTCTCACAGCAACGATAACCTAGCCATCCACCCACCATCCATTCGCCCTCAACAATCCTATTACATCAAGAGAAAAATCGGAGAGCGTTGAAGGTGATCATCTCCTCCTCCCTTTGAATTTATATCAAGATTTCCATCCGTCAAGTTTCCACCACCCCCTCCTCCACACACCCCCCCTTCTACCACCGCCCCCCCTTTCCTCCCCCTAATCACACCTCCACCCCCCCTCCCCTTTCCACCACCCCCTACCCCCCCCTTCCCGCACCCAACCCCCGTCCCCCCCCCCCCCAACCACCCTCTCAAGGCCCTAAGACTCAAGACCCTAAGGGCCTGCTATGGGTGGCCAAGCCGCCACACCCGTCCAGTGACGGCACCTACCAAACAATAGCACTCACGTCCCTCAAAACTATAGTTTCATTCACCCTTGAATATCTAAAGCACAATAACTTGTCCTCATTCTCTGTGTGCATTAATCCCTTTATATAAAAGATGTTGCAAAATCGTCTCCTCATCTACACTTCTCCTTTTATCCAATGATCCATACGGTTCACCAATGCATTTTTTATGCCTTATAGTGCCCATTCAAAATTTAGAAAAACAACAATGGCATCCATATTTCATGCGGTCTTAGCCTTCAACCAAGTTCCTACTGCTTATATTTCATGATGTATGACATTAACACAAGCATGTGTGTGTGGGGGGGCGTGGGGGGTGCACATGCACCCAACCATCTGCCCGCACACAAGTCTAGAGGGTCACCATGTTTCCTTGTAGGGAAGGGATCATGGTGCCCACCAATACTCATAGAGGAGCGGTAAATAGACAACCATTATTTGATCATGTATCTTGATTAAAGCTTGTATTGTGTCATTATCAATGTGGATAAGCAAGCACAAATATAGTATAGCTTTGAAGGTTTATTTCCCTTTCATGCTTTTATAGAGTGATACAATTGCGGCTTGTGTCATCACCAAAGTATGATTACCAATGTAGATGATTGGAAAAATCTAAGAGCATATAATCATATAATCATAGTTTTTGAAAGTTTATCCTCCTTCCAAGTTTTGAAAGAGTTCAACATCATTGAATTCATTAATTGAAAAGTAGGCATACCTTCCTCTAGATGAGTTCTCATAGAGGATACCCTACTTTCTTTTTTGGAGTTGTGTCTGGTGCTTTGTTCTATCCATGACGGATGACCCAATCGGGAGCATGTTGGCATCAACAAAAGTCAACATAATGTGACTTGTTATCAGACTCCCTTTTTTTTACAGTCATCGTGTTTTGACCCATCAATGGATATAAAATTTTAATGACTTTGAAGTGCCTTTGTATAATGGCCTAGACTCCAATAGATGGATTCGGTAGGAGATTCAATTATCCCGCCCTCTTATATAGTCCTATAAATTGGACATAAAAGGAAAAAATGGATAAATATTATGGATGGCAATAGACGAGGGTTATCCTCACTTTCTCCATCCCCCCATGTGTGTGTGCAGACATTTCAAGACAAACATAATCCATTATAATCCTTTCAAGATGAGAAGTCACTAGACACACTTTATAGGAAGGTATTCTACATTTAAAAATCAATTTTGATGTAGAAGGAGCTCCACTCGCCTACATCCATCCACAAAAAGGACAAGTTAAATATGGGACTGTAAGCTTCATAGCACAGCTCCACTTGTGATCGATGTCACACCATCATGTAATACATGTACTAGCTAATCATATCAATCTTAAACAGAGGTGCTTCTAGTGGCACCTCGATATTGGATTCATTGGTCTCCATATGATTTATAGTGTAATGTTTAATCAACCTACCAAGAACTTCTTTCATCAATGAGATGGCAATATGGATCTTACCAATGGTCATCCACTCCATATGAAGCTAAACAAGAAAAGCTCATACCTTACGGAGATATCAAATGTATGTCCTACATTTGGTAAGTCCACGGCCCTTTTTATCTATACCACACCAATTAAAGAGGATTCCTTGTCTTTTAAGAAGAAGAGTACTTTGTATGACCAAAATCAATGTCATACCAAGCCCAAACTGTCTCGGAGTTCAAAATGTTAATCCTATTTAAGGGACATGTAGAACTCTTAGGTATAGAAGGTCGCCTTATATCATATGTAAACATGCTTAGTGAAAGACCATCCTACCTTTGTAAGTCAAATCGATGTGATCACGATATAACTGTTCACCACGACGACACCCAATATGTAACGTCTATTGCTCCGTAAGTTCAATCAAGCGTTCAATTTTTCATAAGCCTCCATCGTAGCTCAGGACTTGATGTCTCCTCTTATCCCACTTCTGCTCGCACCGACCTTTGGTAGTCGTTAAGAGCTGCTCTTCACGCTTGATAACAGTCGTCGAACCTGAGATTAGCCAAGTAGAAGGCACAACGTTGGTAGATGGCACGACTTACTACCGTGATCTTTTGTCTATATTATCAAGGTAATTGAGTTAGTGCCGACTCGGGAATTTAGATATCAAAGCTTTAGTGACTATACAAGTGCCCAAAGTGGAATTCATAATGGTCTCAGCCTTGAATCTGTGTGTCAAGAGAATAATTAGATAGAGGGTGACAGCATACCCTGAGCTTACAGGGAATGCAGAGAGCGACCCCAAGGATAGTCGTCTGGCTCTAAAACGGATTACTAATAAAATATGCATGTTTTGAGAACAGTCATTGGCTCTGAGATCATACGTCGCCCTTTACATGTATAGTAGAACTCATGGATTTTCGGAGTTCAGAGTTACATAGAGGACCGCCGTCGCCGAATCACGGAACCGGGGTCTAGCATGAAACTGTGTATAGTTCACTACCATGCACATGACCCTTTGTAGAGGTCCACGATCCGAATTCTACCTGTTGTTACTATTCAAATTGAGTCCAAATTCCTTCCCCTATAAAAATATCAATGAAACGCAATGATTTGAAATCGGGTACCTTTTGAAGTAAGCCGCATAAGTGTCATCACAATGGCTACTCGATCGCAATTAAATCAATGTCCAGTTGTTCATCAAGTGTATAAATAACATAGGCCGGTATCGACTCATCCAGGTCATGAATGCGGAGAGCAAAAACAAGCGTAGCTCTTCGAGAAAGTGATGTGTGAGCCAAGGTAGATGATGAGCCAATTGCTTCTACCACTTCTGGTGTGAAGGTTTGCATGGTCAGCCTTATATAGCACCATAATGGCCGACTATAGTTGGTCTACTTCCCACCCGACTTTTCATTTTCAAGGCCCTCAAAACCATAGTTTCATTCACCCTTAAATATATGAAGCACAAGAATTGTCCTCGTCCTTTGTGTGCTTTAATCCTTTTATATAAAAGATTTTGCAAAATCTTCTACTCATCTACACTTCTCCTTTTATCCAATGCTCCATATGGTTCACCAAGGCATTTTTAATGCCTTAAGATGCCCATTCACAATTTAGAAAAACAATAATGGCATCCATATTTCACCCGGTCTTAGCCTCCAACCAAGTTTCTATTGCTTATATGTCATGCTTTATGACAACACCATCACAAGCATGTGTGTGCGCACATGCATGCATGTGTATGTGTGTGCGTGTGCACGTGTGCTCGTGTGCTTGTGTACATATAATAAACACCCACTTTTTTTTCTTGGCAAGAACACACGTGTACACAGTGTGGGTGTACGTATATCCACCCACATAATTTTTTTGAGGTAAACACACGCACGCATGCACGCACACACACACATGTACACACATGCACATATGCACGTGCACACTCTCTCTCTCTCTCTCTCTCTCTCTCTCTCTCTCTCTCTCTCTCTCTCTCTCTCTCTCTCTCTCTCTCTCTCTCTCTCACACACACACACACACACACACATGCATGCACGCACACACACACAACACACA